>NC_053027.1:218936231-219081898 GCF_003073215.2 Triticum urartu
GGGTCCGACACGGCACTGGCTAAATAGCCTTCCAGAAAACTCCATCAGCAGCTGGGAAGATTTGGAAGATGCCTTTAGGGACAACTTCCAAGGTACCTACATATGGCCCCCTGATGCCGATGACCTCAGTCACGTAGTCCAGCAACTCGGAGAGTCAGCCCGGAAACTCTGGACCAGGTTCTTAATTAAAAAGAACCAAATTGTAGACTGTCAGGACGCCGAAGCCCTCGCAGCGTTTTAACACAGTGTCCGGGACGAAAGGCTCGCCAGGCACCTCGGCCAAGAAAAGCCGAAGTCCATGGCAGCCCTTACTGCACTCATGACGTACTTTTGCGCGGGAGAAGACAACGGGCTAGCCCATAGAAGCAATAGCACCAGCGACCCTGGCACCTCCGAAGCCAGGGACGGCAATGGCAAGCCACGACGCAACAGGCACAAGCGTCGAATCAATAATGACGGTACCAAAGATACGGCGGTCAACACCGGATTCAGTGGCCCTAAACCCGACCAATGAAAGAAGTCGTTCAAAGCAAGCAGAGATGGTCCATCCAGTTTGGACAGAATACTCGATCGGCCTTGCCAGATTCATGGCACCCCCGATAATCCTGCCAACCATACCAACAGAAACTGTTGGGTTTTCAAACAGGCCGGCAAACTCAACGCCGAACACAAGGGGAAAGGGCCGCCCAACGAGGACGACGATGAAGAGCCCCATCAACCGAGCACAGTGGGACAGAATAAATTTCCCCTCAAGGTAAAAACAGTAAATATGATATATGTCACACATATCCCTAAGAGGGAGCGCAAGTGCACATTACGGGACGTCTACGCCATAGAGCTGGTCGTCCCAAGATTCAACCCATGGTCGGATTGCCCGATCACCTTCGATCGAAAGGACCACCCAACCAGTATCCATCATGGAGGTTCGGCAACTCTGGTCCTCGATCCAATCATCAACGGATTCCATCTCACGCGAGTCCTCATGGACGGCGGCAGCAGTCTCAACCTACTTTACCAAGACACTGTCCGCAAATGGGCATTGATCCATCAAGAATCAAGCCCACTAAAACTACCTTTAAAGGAGTAATACCTGGTGTAGAGGCCCGCTGCACGGGCTCAATCACATTGGAGGTCGTCTTTGTTCGCCGGGCAACTTCCGAAGCGAAGACTTGATCTTCGACATCGTCCCTTTCCGTAGTGGCTACCATGCACTGCTCGGACGAACCGCGTTCGCTCACTTCAATGCGGTCCCACACTACGCCTATTTAAAGCTCAAGATGCCTGATTCACGTGGCATTATTACAATCAATGGAAACATGGAACACTCCCTCCGTACTGAGGAGCATACTGCGGCCATCGCGGCCGAAGTACAAAGCGGCCCCGTCAAGCCGCACAACTCATCGGCTATTAAGCCGCGTGACTCTATTACACAAGACCAGCCAATTCCGCATGCTGACAACTCAGAAATTCCAGAGTTGGATTAGCAGTTTCTCCTCCGTCAATCGCCATGTACATCCGCAAAATCCGTACCGCACGTGCATAATTATGCACTCAAAATACCTTGGGCATCAGCAGAGGCACAATACGGGAAGTCCTATAGTACGGTTCGACCCTATACAACCTTCCCCTTTGTTAATTGTTTCTTCTCTTTTACCATAGGTGAATCAAAACCTATTCATCCTACGGACTCACAAGGACTCTCTTCGAGCCCAGTTTCGTACAAATAGTCGAAAACCATTCATCTCAAGGAATCTTTCTTTCTCAGGCGAAAGCGGCGCAGACGTGCGGCCGGAAGGTCCAAAGGATTTTGTAGACCAAAACTTTATTCAACATGTATCCCCCTTAGACTCTGGCATGTAAAATGGCCTTGGTGATTATGGTACTCTCTGTAAGATTACGTGTTGACTTATCAATCAGATTCGAGTGAACACAATTATTCGATATCGCCTTTATTCTTAGACTGTGTTCTATCTTTTCAGTTGTCTCACGGACACACCTCGGCACAAATTGCCAGGGGCTATATATGGCAACATAGGTGTTGCCAAACAAAATTCCGAATAGCTTTTCAGCACAATTCAGCGTCCCGAGCTTGGCACTATATGCACCGGCTCTGAATCATGTCTTTGGTCAATAGTTGGGTTTCCCGGCTCCTGTGTTTGATACCTTACGTTCTGTCTGATCGGCTAGGGTAGTCAAGGGAGAACTACTGCGGTTGTGTTTCTGGTTCATCCGGTTAAACACCTCAGTAGAGAAAGCCTGACTGTCATGATGCGACGAGAGCCGGTCAGCCACTCGGCGACTTATTAAAATCGTTTAGTGATTTTTTCCGTATTACATGAAGGACTGCTTTCTGGTCACATATGTAACGCATCCGCATTTGGATAGTCGCGTACATACTAGGGGCTATCTCGTAGACCCATCGTCAAACTCCTATGCTAAGTGAGAGTGATAAAGCCTCATAGTCTGATTGCCTAGTTCGCCGCACTGACACCTTCTCCACGGACCAAGACGTTGGATCAAGTGTGACCATGTGCTATTCTGAACACCCCCCGTAGTATCTATGTGGGGGCTGAAGCCGACGACTGGAAAACTCTCAGGAATTCTAAAACGGCCGCACAGGAGGATAGAAATTTTAGATAGACACAAATATATCGCAAAGCCTTAATACATAATGAAAACGTCCAGGCAGTTTAGGTACATTCATTCGAACATAATGTCCTTTGAGCACTGACCCTCTATCAAGCGGGTGCCCTCTAGTACGTTGTCTAAGTAGTGCTCCGTCATATGGTGGTCCTTGCTTCCAGGCGGGCCCTTAACTGCAACATCGGCGGCCTTCATCTTCGTGCAGTACATCTTGACGCGGGCGAAGGCCATCTGCACACCTTCTATGCACACTGACCATTTGACCGTGTTAATTCGCGGCACAGCATCGACAAGTCGCCGCACCAAGCCGAAATAGCTACTCAGAAGGGTTTCGGTTGGCCACAACCGAACTATAACGTCCTTCATGGCCGCTCCGGATATCTTATGTAGCTCGGCCCATTGTGCCATTTGGTCGTTCAGCAGTGCCGGGCGCTCCTGCGCCGCAAACTGTGTCCAGAATAGCTTCTCCATCGCATATCCCTCTTGAGTTTGGAAGAATTGCGCGGCGTCAGCGGCACTCTTCGGAAGATCCGTGAAAGCTTCTGGAGAACTCCATAGTCGATTAAGCAAGGCATATCTCTGACCGCCAAACTTAGTCTATAAAAGAAAGGGCTTACCAGCCGCTATCTGTCTGGCTTGCCGGATCTCCTCCCGAGCCGCTCTCGATTCAGACCGAGCGTCTTTGGCCTCCCGAAGGGCCTTGTCAAGTTTGGTTGCCTTGGCTTTATTCTCCTTCTTGAGGGACTCGCACTTGCGGGCGGCATCCTTGAGTTCTTGCTCTCTGACGGATATCCGCTCCTCGCATTGGCGCCGAGTGGCTTGTTCGGCCTTCAACTCTGCAACCGCTTTATCAGGGGCCGCATTGCTCACCCTCGCCTATTCCTTGGCCCGGGTAAGTTCACCCCTGAGGGTCTCAACCCCGGCAGCGCCATCTGCAGTTACACAAAATAACAGCGTCTAAATTTCAACCTAGTGTTCGCACACTCATAGAGGCATAAAAGGGATGTTCGAAACATACCTTGCGCTTCGTCGAGTCGCTTGTTAATTAGGACAATGTCCGCATGGGCCAGCTTCAGTTTCTGCCTTAGTTCGGAAACCTCCACGACCTAGGCGGTTGCCGCTAAGAGTGAAGCCTATTTTTTCCAATTAAATATGTATGTTACTTCCCTCAGATATCTATAGATCCTCTGTTCGCCCTTCTTCATGGGCCACCAGAGTCTCAGGCGCTACTATCTATATATATGCATATTTGTTCATATGGAAGGCGGCTAAAGACATTACATCGCATACCTCAAAGCCTGTTAGTAGGCTCGAGAAGGCTTCGTTCAGCCCACTTTTTGCGGACTGAATCTTCTCAAACACCGTACCCATCAAGGTATGGTGCTCTTCCAAGATGGATGCACTCTGCAGTACGTCCATCAGGGTGTTCGGCGCCCCAAGGTTCATGAAGGTCGCCGCAGTATTGGGCGCTCCCCCTCCCTTGAAGGGGGCCACTCACCCGACTCCAGATCCGTCTCCAGAGCGGTATTCGGCTGGGGGCCGAATAGTCCAGAGCCCCCATCGTTGGTCTTCATGGGGGCCGCACCTCCTATGCCCTCAACAACCGAGGCATTCCCCTCCGGTGCCGTGTTGATGGTCCCTTGTACCTCTCGGCGATCCGGAGAAGCCCTCCAGGATGACACCTCAATGTCGTTCGCCCTTGGGGGCGAGGAAGCTTGTGGTGGTGTCTCACTCTCAATCATCTCTGGTGGTAGATCCCCCGATGACGATGATACTTGAGGGAGATCACAGGCCGGACTGAAACACGTAATTTGACATTATTCTCTCAATTCGCAAAGGACTGAAAATATGTGAAGCATCCTTAGGTACTTACGATGTGGCAATAGGCTTGGTCCGGGGGCGGTGCTTGGGGATTGCTTCGATGTCCGAATCCGAGTTGCCCGAAAAGGATATACTTCCCCTCTTAGACGCTCCCTCCTCCGGATCTGCGGAGGCCGCCCTCTTTTTTCCTTTGTGGGAAGGGCTCTCTTCTTCCTCCCCCCTTCTCCTCGTCTTCATCTTCCTTGTGGGAGGAAGGAGCCTCGGTCCCTCCATATATAGCGCCCGAAGTACCTTCGTGGTGGAGGCCATCACCAGCCTCCTTGCCCTTCTTCTTGTCTTTCTTTGCTGGCGCCTGGTAGGGCGTCGAGACCAGCATACTCATTAACAAAGGTTCGGCTGAGTCTTCAGGGAGTGGAGCCGGACATCTTATCTACTTCACTTTCTTTATCCAGCCCTGTTTAAGAGGCGGAATTTTCAGTACCCCTCCCTAAAGATTGATGAACTAGGCAATATTCAGAAATTTAACACTTACCGGGGAGGCCGGATTGTTGCAGTCAAGGCCGGTGTCGTCAGACGTCCGTGGCCATGTCTTTGGATTCTTGAAGAGCAGCTTCCAGATCCCTTTGTGTGTCGTGCCAAAGAATCGCTGCAGTGTCCATGGCCCTTCCGGATTAAACTCCCACATGTTGAGAGGCCGTCGTTGGCAGGGGAGAGCTCAGCGGATAAGCATCACCTGGACCACATCGGCAAGGGTGATGTCCTTTCCTATCATACTCTTGATGCGTTTTTGCAGCATCAACACCTCGTCAGAGGATCCCTAGTCGAGACCTTTGTTGGTCCAAGATGCAAGCCGTAGCGGGGGACCGGATCTGAAAGCAGGAGTGGCCGCCCACTTGGTGCCGCGGGGGTCGGTGATGTAGAACCACTCCTGCTGCCATACCTTTACTATGTCCACAAATTTCCCTTTGGGCCAGGTAACATGGCGGAGCTTGCTCACCATAGCGCCGCCGCACTCAGCGTGTTGACCGTCTACCACCTTTGGCTTCACATTGAAGACATTGAGCCACAAGCCGAAGTGTGGGGGAACACGGAGGAATTCCTCACACACGACGATGAATGCCGAGATGTGAAGGAAGGAATTCGGAGCCAGATCATGGAAATGCAGCCCATAGTAAAACATGAGACCTCAGACGCAGGGATTGGGGGCAAACCCGAGTCCTCGGAGGAAGTGGGGGATAAATACCACCCTTTCGCCAGACTTTGGGGTAGGGATGACCTGCCCTGGGGTAGGAAGCCTGTGTGTAATCTCCACCGTCAAGTACCTCGCTTCTCGTAGATCCTTGATCTCGTTCTCCGTTATGGAAGAGGCCATCCACTTGCCCTAGGAACCGGATCCAGCCATGGCTGGAGAAGTGGGGTGAAGGGAAAGATTGGGATTGGGGCACTGGAGCTCGAGGATGCAGAAGCAGGAAGTGAGGAAGGTGCGTGTAAGAGGGATAGATCCTTATCCTTTTATAAAGGCAGTGAATGTGAGGCGCCTCCTTCCCGGCCTTAAAATTTGCCTATTCCCAAGGGGTCATGCGAATGACACAGTTGGATTTCCCAAACCCATATTGATGAGAATCCCGCAATAAGGGGACACGATCTCTGTTTTGACAAGACGTGTCAATAGAGGCCATGCCTCGACGCACGGAGTGGGAGGCCGCAAAACGGTTCAAAATATTGATAAAGTCAGAACATAATGTCTCGTCGAGAATGCTGTCAATGGATGTGACTTATTTTGTGTGAGTATTTCACCCTAGTGGTTCAGGGTTGTAACTGATTGTACATAGCTGGATATAGTTCTTTTGTTTAGCTACTTTGGAGTATTCGGAGGAGGAACCCGCCTTGCAATGCCGAAGACAATCTGCGCGCCGTACATATCGTCATTGAAGCCTGGTTCAGGGGCTACTGAGGGAGTCCTGGATTAGGGGGTCCCCGGACGTCCGGGCTATGTGATGTGGGCCGGACTCGTCCGCCGTGAAGATACAAAATGAAAGGCGTTCCCCCGTGTACGAATGGGACTCCCCTTGGCATGGAAAGCAAGCTTGGCATTCCGATGTGAAGATTCCTTTCTTTGTAAAACCGACTCTGTATAACCCTAGCCCCCTCCGTTGTCTATATAAGCTGGAGGGTTTAGTCCGTAGAGGCAATCATAATCATACAAGCTAGACATCTAGGGTTTAGCCATCACGATCTCGAGGTAGATCAACTCTTGTAACCCCTATACTCATCAAAGTCAATCAAGCAGAAAGTAGGGTATTACCTCCATTAAGAGGGCCCGAACCTGGGTAAACATCGTGTCCCTGCCTTCTGTTACCTTCGATCCTTAGAAGCACAGTTTGAGACCCCCTACCAAGATCTGCCGGTTTTGACACCGACACCGGCCCCACTTAAACTTGCCTAGATAGGTAATCTCATTATGCTTCACCTCTTGCCACATTAACCAACATTTAATATTGTTGGGTACATAAACGGGAGTGAACTAAATAATTGAATGTGGTGTTTCGTCAATATGCAACTCGTTGCACATTGGGCTCCACTTAACTTGCAGTATTGTTTGTTGCACTTTGCCATGCCATGACTCATTAAACCGGACATGCATCATACTTATTTGTGCATCATGCCATGATTATGTGATGGTTGTTTACTATGTCGTTTGCTTCATTCTGGTTGGGCTTCTCCTTCCAGTTATGTTGCGATTGTGAGGATCCATTTGACTATGTTGGTTCGTCTTCTATATAGACTCGGTCTTCTTCCTAGCGGGATTTTAGGCAAGATGCCCGTTACTCTGGATACCACTACTATCTTTGCTTTGCTAGTTGTCTCGATGCTATTGCTATGTCGCTCTAGCTACCACTTGTTTATCAAGCCTCCCAATATGCCATGAAACAACCTATAACCTTTTCCACCATCCTAGCAAACCGTTGTTTGGCTATGTTATTGCTTTGCTCAGCCCCTCTTATGGCGTTTCTAGTTGTAGGTGCAGTTGAAGTTGTTCCATGTTGGGACATGGATAAAATAGGATATCACAATATCTTTATTTAATTAATGCATCTATATACTTGGTAAAGGGTGAAAGGCTTAGCCTTTTTCTTGGTGTTTTGGTCCACTCTTGCAGCCCTAGTTTCCATCATGCCGGTGTTATGTTTCTTGATTTTGCGTCCTTAACACGGTGAGGGTTTATGGGCCCCTCTTGATAGTTCGCTTTGAATAAAACTCTTCCAGTGCTCAACGTAATAACTTAACATGATAATAAACTTGACGCATAGGGAGTTAACGCTACCCGAGGTTCGTTATTCAACCTAATATAGGGGGCCCCAGTGTTGATGGTGTTGGTCCCAAATGGGCAGACTGCGGGGCCATCTCGGGGAAACCCAAGGTATTTGGTATATACCTATAGGCTGACCCATCCGGCCGTGGCCTGAGACGAGATACGCGCGGCTACTATCAGGGTGTCGGCACGCCAGGAGGTCTTGTTGGATTAGTTTTACCATTGTCAAAATGTCTTGTACACTGGGATTCCGAGTCTGATCTGAGGATCCCGCGATGGAGGATTGTCTCTGCGGATCGTTAGCTTGTCATGGGCTAAGTTGGGACACCCCTGCAGGGTTTAAACTTTCGAGAGCTATGCCTGTAGTTATGTGGCAGATGGGAATTTGTTAATATCCGGTTGTAGAGGACTTGAAGTAAACTCAATTAAAATACACCAACCGCCTGCGTAACCGTGACTGTCTCTTTTCGGGGAAGTTCGAGAGGAGAACACAGTTGGGTTATGTTTGAACGTAAGTAGTCCAGGATCACTTACTGATCATTACTAGTTTGCGACCATTGCGCAGTTTCTCATCTTACTATTGTACTTGTAAGTTAGCCACCATAAATTGCTTAGTCGCTTGCTGCAACCTCACCACTTATCCATGCCATACCCTTTAAGCTTTGCTAGTGTTGATACCCATGGTAATTGGATTGCTGAGTCCTTGTGGCTCACAAGTTACTACGACAATAGTTCCAGGTACAGGTAGTGCGATGATTGTATCGTGAGAGCGATGCTTGATTGTTTGGAGTTCTTCTTTTGCTTCTTCTTTGATCAAGGGATAGGTTACGGGTCGGGGAGCCCGGGATTAGCAGGGTGGATGTCGTTCTTCTTCTTCGTTTGATTTCATCCGTAGTCGGATCGTGCTCTTTTGTATGATGATTGCCATGTTTTGATGAACTATTGTATTGATGTTGTAGCTTGTGGCGAGTGTAAGCATTTATCTTGTGTTCTCATCTATTCAGTACATGGCATGTCATAATGATATCCACCTTGCTATGCGCTCGAAATGCGATTGTGCCCCAATCATGAATTCATCACGTGATCGGGATATAATCGCATCTTGGGCGCAATAAGTTGGTATCAGAGCCTTACCGACCTTAGGAGCCCTGCTTGATTGAACCGCTGAAGTTGTTGAGTCTAGAAGCAAAAAAAACTATTTTGAGTCTAGTTGTATTGGAGAGTAGGAGTTCTTTTTACTCCTTACCCCCTTCGTCGCTCTAGTGAGGACTCCTGACGTAGGTATTTTCCCACTCTTCTATCCTTTTTCACTCAATCTTTTTTACGATCACGGAGGTATTATTGGATCGTTGCGATATCATTGTGACAACGATTCTGTCTTGGTGCCTCCAGACATTTAGGGGTTTTGGCAGTGTCCCGGGGAGTTGAGCTCCAAGGTGTTTTCATCACAGTGCTTATCGTTTCAGTTCCGGAATAACAGAGTTCGTCGACATCGAAAACACTTCTATACTCTTTATGGTGAGAGTAGTTTGACGACACCCAGTACTGGGGAGAGCGATCAGATGTATTGCCACATCTACTATATCGGATGTTTTTGAAGGTCTGAGGTACACGATTTCCGAGGTTTTCTTGGTTATGTGTTGACGGATGGATGCAGTTGGAGTGTAGGATTTGTTAGTTGTGTGAGATATTTGTGCATCCCCGTATCCCCAACACCAGATTGCATACCCTGAAAGTTTTGGGAGTTCATAGGTGGGAATTCAAGTAGTTACCTAGGATATCTTTCTGACACATGGACGATATGAGAGTGGGGTTCGACGTCTAGTGGTCTGCCTGTCCACGGTTGGTTTTATGGTGGTCTCGTTGTGTCTTAAAGAGTCCTTGGCTATGCTGACTCGGGGACGCTTCGTATGTCATGTGCACTGCCTTGTACATGATGGTGATGTATGATCGAGCCCGTGCGGGTCCCACCATGAAAATTTTGGACGAAATATCTATCATATGTTTGTTTCCGGCTTATTCTGCAAGTCAATCCTTTGTTTTATTTTGTGTTGTGGTATTCGAGTTGCTTCGAAGTCAAATGTGCATTCCATACCTTTTCTAAATGGTGTTCTCATATTTCTATGTGGATGCTAATCCTTCTTGTTTATCAAGATTGTCATGTCAATTCTTCTCCAACCGTTTCGATTCTCGTCAAGATGATCCTATCATTTCCCCCATTCACGAGATCAATTCTGAGTTTTCTCAACGGTGTTTGTTCCATCCGTCCCAAGTTTGTTTTGTTTTCTCGCCCTCCCACCCTTTTCTTCAAAGACTCGGAGATATCAAATCAACTATCCATTTTATTCATGATAAGTCTCTCCATTTTTTCCCTTCAATGTTCTTATCCGGTGTTTCCTCATGTAGATGCCCAGCAGTTTCAAGTTCATCATTCTACATTATTTTTCTTCTCCGGTGGATTCAATTCAAGCTTTCGGTGTTGATCATATTTCTTTACTTGTTTCAAATGCTTTCTCATGCCGATGAACCTCTTAATCATTCACTTCTCGCTATTCATTTGTTCTGGAGTGCTGAAGATATCTCAGAAGGCACGTCTTTTCATTCAAGATCCGTTCAGCCTATTTCGAGGTTGTTATCTCATTCAAGCCATTTAATTCAACTAGTGCAATCTCCCTTTCAAGTAACCGTCCAATGTTGTTTCTTGGAGTGGGCCCTAACCCACAGGTCTTTTCCCAGGATCTTACCTGACTTTTCTAATTCTTTCCGGAGTTATTTCCAAATTCTTTTAAAGTTTGACGTAAGAATGAATTATCATCAGTCATATGTCTTTCTCCAAGATCATTCAAATTCTTTTCATCGCTGGTTCAACCTATCTATTCTTTATTCCGGAGTGCCTCAACAATTCATGGTGGTGTTTCTCATCGTCATTCTTAGCTTTGAATACTGAAGAAGTGTTGCCTCTAAATCTTGTCCTTTCTCTTGAAGATTTATGGTTATAGCTTGCCACCATCCTCTCATAATTGTTTTCGGTTGTGAGAATTCATTTCACCCATCTATCGCAATTCAGGAGTCTTTTCAGTTTGATTCTCCGGAGCCCATCATCTCAGAATTATTCATTCTCAGCTTTCAGCTCTCATTCTCCAAATCTTATCGGTGCATCGCTCAAGTATTCTCTAGTCAGCTCGTGATCTCCTCATTCTCTTGTATCTAAATCCTCTCAAGTATCTTCGTTCGTTTTCTAATTCTTCCCGGTGATTCATTCTATTTTCTTCATTCGTTTTAAATTCTTATGGTGGTTCATTGAAGACCTTCCCAAGCTTGGCTATATCTCTTCAATCTTTTCAAAAATAATAAGTAGTATGCCAAATCCGTTGCTTGTCATCAATTTAAATAGGTGGGGGATACGCATAACATAATTCGTATTCTTGTTTCATCCAAGTGATTCATCTTTCTTTCTGGAGTTGCTCGTCATATCACATTCTCAGTTCGAGATGCTACATTTTTTTCTTTTTGGAGTTCCAAGCTCTCTCAATTATTTCATCGTGAAGTTCCATCTAAATCATTGCAAGGCTTCACCTTCTTCTTTCAACTTCTCTTTCTTCCCAACATTCTTTTATTACCAGAGTTCTCACGAAGGCTAATCATGGTGGTTCATCAAAGATTTCATTCATTCTCAAAGTCTTCATCAAGATTTTGTTCGAGGAGCTCAAGTATTGTTCTTCTTCCATTCTGAAATGCATTTATTTACACAATATCTTTTGAGGTGGGGTTATGAAATTTTTGACAATTTCCTTCATGTTTCATGATTCACAAGTTGTCAGGAATGAGATATTTAAACCCATCATTTTCTTCCTTGGAGTTATCTTGGTATAGATTTCACCTAAAGCCTTTCCTAAGGAATGTTGCTATTATGGTGCTTATCAACGATCCAAGTTTTATCCTATCCGCTCGCCGAAAGAAGGTTTTCATCTCTTTGTCGATCTACAACAAGCAATTGTTTTCTTTAGTGGCAGATTCTGTCAAGTTTTGAGATGTTTACGTAAGCCCACGTGAATCACATCTTTTCGTTGTTTCCGACTACTCCGTTCAACCCTTCTCCTAAGGATGCTCTTTCAAATTCATTTGAGGTAGAAGATGTTGTTTTCTTCTCCGTTCTTCTGATTCCATTCTTACATTTGTTCTAGAGGCATTGTGATGTTGCTCTCTTCACCCATCATCTTGTTTTGTCAAGATCATGTTCTTTTCCATGCTTATCCATTTAACCGGGGTGTTGTGTCATCTCTTCAAGTTCCTTTTAGCTTATCAAGTCTTGCCCCTCTTTTCAATTGGAGTGCTGCCCAAATTCTATCCTTCTCATTCGTTGTCTATCTCGTTTAAACCTGAGTGGTTTTCAAATTCTTTCTTGTCCCTTGTGCTTTTTTCATGCCCTTGCAAACTTTAAGGTTCATGGTTTCACTTGTTTGTCAAAGAAGCAACTTATTTTACCTCTTCCTCTTCCCTTCCGTTTTCATCCCTAGATCTCGGGGCGAGATCTCTTGTAAGTGGATGAGAGTTGTGATGCCCCAAGACCGACGCTTCAGATGCCTTCCATGTATTTTGAGTTTCGTCGTGTGAGTTGTTTTGTTTGTTGCATTCATCTTTGCATCATGTCATCTGCGCCCCCTTTTTAAAACTCAGATAAATAAATTGCATGGATCTTCGATCCATTTAAATCGAGGGAAATGAACATGGTGATTTCTCTTTACGGCATATAAAAGTCTCCCAATATTATTAGGGAGCTATATCAAAATATTCCATTAACTTTGGAATCATCCATAAACACACTTGCAAAATAATTCCGTGCCTTTTCTGATTCAAGTTTGGTCTCCAAACTTTGTCCTCATATTCTTTTATCTCTTTCCTGAGCTCCATCTTAATTCTCAACATTTCTAGACCTTCCAAACCCGCACTCCCTATTCACCTATTTGAATTAAATTCAAATGTGTTTGAATCTAAACCTTGCATCCATGTCCATTCCTATTTTCTTGGATTAAGCTCATTTTTTTGAATCTGAGAAAATTAACCCCATACTCAAATTCTTTACCTAATCGTCTCTTCCTTTTTATTCTCTCTAATGTTTTCTGCTAAAGAAGAGAGAGAGAGAGAGAGCAGGTCAACCAGACCCCCTGCTCCCCTCAGCCCACCAAGGCTCAGCAGCAGTAGCTGCCAGTTCAGCCCAGGGCCCGGCAGCCTCCTCCCGAACCCTATCTAACACTAACCCTCTCCCCGATCAATCCCCACTCTCTCCCTCGTGCGCCCCTCCAGCGCCGCTTGCGCCCGATCCCCATCTCCCTCGCTCATTCGAGCACAAGCCCCGTAGCGCTCTGCCTCGCCGCTAGTCAACCACGGCCATGCCATGGACGCCTCCCTCCCCGTGCGCGACCCCGATGCCTTGTTGCCGTTACCCGCACTTGTTCGCCTCCTCCCTCGACCACACCGGCCACCGGAGCCGTTGTCGGTTGCCGCCCGTCGCCGCTCCATGCCTCGTCGTCCACTACATGTTCCCTCGCCTCACATCCGCCGCCTGGCCAGCCGCCCGCCGACCTCCTCTGCTCCAGCCGCGGGCACCTCCTACCCGAGACCCACCTTCGGCCTCGCCATGGTTCTCCTACACCAGCTCCGTCTGACAAGGATGTCGCCCCACTGCCTTCTCTTGTTGTGACCAGGATCCCCTCCTCGCGCCTTTGGTCACCTCGCCACCCCATCACACGTCATGTGCACGCGTCCGCGTAACACCATCTCTACCGCCTCCATGCACCTCCGGTCACCTCTTGAGGCAGGGCGTTGGCAAGTCCCTCGATGCCCCTTCAGATTCATCAAGACCGGCAAGTTCGACTTCCGCACAGAAATGTCAAGTAAACCACGCTGATGCCAAGTACGACTACACGACCGGAATGCGACAAGTACCCCGACAACGTTTACATCTACACTGCCAAGACCTAGACTACCCCGAACCACGTCGTCTCACCGGATCGTTAAGACCATTGTCGGTGTCAAAATCGGCGGGTGCGTCTAGGCCGGATGGTAATAGGAGGCAAGGGACACGAAGTTTTACCCAGGTTCGGGCCCTCTCGATGGAGGTAAAACCCTACATCCTGCTTGATTAATATTGATGATATGGGTAGTACAAGAGTAGATCTACCACGAGATCAGAGAGGCTAAACCCTAGAAGCTAGCCTATGGTATGATGGTTGATGTGTATGTTGTCCTATGGACTAAAACCCTCCGGTTTATATAGATACCCGATAGGGTTAGGGTTACATAGAGTCGGTTACAATGGTAGGAGATCTGAACATTCGTATCGCCAAGCTTGCCTTCCACGCCAAGGAAAGTCCCTTCCAGACACGGGACAGAGTCTTCAATCTTGTATCTTCATAGTCCAGGAGTCTGGCTGAAGGTATAGTTTGGCTATCCGAACACCCCCTAATCCAGGACTCCCTCAGTAGCCCCTGAACCAGGCTTCAATGACGACGAGTCCGGCGCGCAAATTGTCTTCGGCATTGCAAGGCGGGTTCCTCCTCCAAGTACTTCATAGAAGATTTTGAACACAAAGATAGTGTCCGGCTCTGCAAAATAAGTTTCCACATATTGCCATAGAGAGAATAATAGTTACACAAATCAAATCTGCTGACGTACTCCGTAGTGTGACATCACACCACAGCCAAGCTTTTATTCGAACCGTTTTACTGTCCCATCTTAGCGCGTTATGCGAGGCGGTTTCCTTGGCACGTCTTGTTAAAGCAGAGATCGTGTCCCCTTATTCCGGGATTCTCATCAATACGGGCGTGGGTAACCCAACCGCGCCATTGATTACAGCGCTTGGAGATAAGCGAGTTTTACTAGGCTGGTGGGGACACGTAGTTGCGTCCACCCATATAAGGGGATAAGGATCCACCTCTTCACCCACGCCTTCTTCCTCCTTTGCCTATCCATTCTTGCGCACTCGAGCTCCAGCGCCCAAGTCCGCACTACCACCTCAACCTTCTCCAGTCATGTCCGGAGCGGGAGGCAAGTGGATGGTCTCCTCCGTCACGGAGGGACACATCAAAAAGCTGAGGAAGGCCGGATATCTGGCTAGCGATATCACGCACCGGCTTCCCAAAAATGGGAAGCTCATCCCCACTCCTAGGCCCCATGAGAGGGTGGTATTCCTCCCCCATTTCCTCTGCGGACTGGGCTTCCCTCTGCATCCATTTGTCCGGGGGCTCATGTTCTACTACGGCCTGGATTTCCATGATCTGGCCCCGAACTTCGTCCTCAACATCTCGGCGTTCATCGTCGTGTGTGAGGCGTTCCTCCGCATCCGCCCCCATTTCGGCCTATGGCTTAAGACTTTCAACGTCAAGCCGAAGGTGGTGCGCGGCAGCGAGGCGGAGTGCGGCGGTGCCATGGTTGGCAAGATGGCCAACGTCCTATGGCTCGAGGGCTCCTTTGTGGAGACCCTGAAGGGGTGGCAATCATGGTGGTTTTACATCACCGAGTCGCGCGACGCCGAATGGGTCGCACCCCCTGAGTTTCATCCGGCCCCCCTACGCGGCTCACGTCCTGGAAGGAGACGGGCCTGTCGTGGGGTAACCAGAAGGAGGTGACCGGACTGCAAACATGCATCCAATCCCTGGTGAACAAGCAACTCAGGCTTGTCAACGTAGTCCAGGTTATGCTCATCCGCCTGATCCTCCCATGTCAACGACGGGCCTTCAATCTGTGGGAGTTCGACCCGGCGCAGCATCAAACTCTAAACAGGCTCTTCGACACGACGTACGAAGATGCCTTGAGGATGCTTTTCAAGGGCGCCGAGGCTCCCGCATCCGCTACCGAGGAACGCGGATTCAGCGCGCAGCGTCACGCGCTCGCGGTAAGCTGTTTTTTCCTTTTACAGGGTATCAGTTTTCCATAGTTTGACTCTATGCGGGATCTAAACTCCCTTACCTTTGACAGGATTGGCAGGCGAAGTCTGGACGGATCGACTGTCCGGCGCCTTTGCCTGAAGGCCCAGCGGACGCTCAATTGGCGAAGCTGCTGGTTCCGGCACCCTATGTGGTGCCGGAGAAGAGGGCCAAGAAGAAGGCCACGGGGACTTGAAAGAGTGCCCGACGCCCGGAGGTGTCGGATTCACCATCCGACGAATCCGAGGCGGACTCCTCCCATGGAGACGAGGAGGAGGAAGAAGAGACCCCTCCCCCTCCAGCGGGGGAAGGGAAGAAAAGGAAGGCCGCCCCAACTGGGGAGGCCGAAGGGTCCAAGAAGGGGAAAACCCTTTCTCCGGACTACTCCACCGACGCCGACGACGGCAGAGAGGAGTGGGCGCCCAGGGCCAAGCCCCTGGCGAAATTGTAAGTATCCGGATACCAAAGTAATTCATAGTATTCGTTTATTGCACAGCTTTCCCTTATGTCGAATATGCTTACGCAGCCCACCCAAAGACCGGCTCGACGCGTTGTCGAGCGGCTCACTGGACTCGTCGGAGGTGAACTCGCTTCCGACGGCTTCCTCCCCCCGCCCTACGGACGACACCGAGGTGTTGTCCCAACAGGTTACAAGCAAGGAGGAGGTGGTCCCGGAGGCACCGCAAGGAGACCTCCCGGACTCCAGGAGTAAAGGGGATGCAACCCCCCAAGGCTCCAAGTCCGGCCCTAGGCCGGACACCGCTCCGGAATCTTCAAAGGTTCCAGAGTCCGGCGGGGGACCTCCTTCCAAGAGGAGAAAGCCCGCCGTGCCGGTGACCTCCGTCCAACCAGAGGCGCCGGACAATATGTTGGAGGCGCTCCAAGGCGCCTCCATCGACGAGGGGCACCGCACTATTATGAGTGCGGTGATCCAGAAGATTCAGTCCGCCAAGAGCGGACTGACTGAAGCTTGTACAAGCCTTTTAACAGGCTTTGAGGTAAGTAAGAATGCGTAAATGATATTACCGCATAGACAGTAGCCCCTGATGCTGTGTTTGGCGTTTGGGAAGAAAAGCCGAATAGAGGATCAAAGAAAATTCGCAGGAGTCTAAGAAAAATGAGTCAATATGAATGTGCAGGCTACCCTGCTTGCGTCTGCCGCACTGACTGCCGAAGTGGACACGCTAAAGCAGGACCTCGAAAGGTCCGAGCAAGAGCTCGAGCGTGCCAAGAAGGAGCTCGAGGACAATGAAGGTAAGAAATACCTTGTTAAAAATATATAAAAAAAGGTGCAATTGCAAAAAAATGACAGGATTATCGTGGCTATTGTAGGGGCCACGTCTGAGGTGGCGACCCTTAGGCAAGTGCTGGACGAGGCCGAGAAGAATTCGGCCTCGGAGCGCACCGAGCGGGAGAAGTATGAGGCCGAGGTTGGCAAGGTGCGGCAAGAGCTCCAGGCTCTCATGGGAAAACATGAGAGTTTGGAGCGTGACTCGAAGACGCAAGCGTCCGAGCTTGCGGTGGCTATTGAAAATGCCAAATCTGCCAAGGCCAAATCCCAGAAGACCCTCCAGGAGTTGGATGAGGTGAAGAAGATAGCGGCGGGTAAGGCATTCTTTATGCAAAGAAAACACATAAACGTGAGTTACCTGTTACTTACCCGAATCCGGAGCTCTCCAGGAGCATTCGCACATCTTCCCCGGAGTGTATCTGATGCCGCCGCATTCTATCGACCCGAGGAGGGCAGCTCAACGGAGAAGGTGTTCTGGTCTCAGTATGCTGAGGCCGGACACCCCGTGCCCCTGAGCGACCAGCTGAAGCAACTGGTCGAGCTCCACAAGGCGGCCGAACAGGCCATGAAGGGCCTCATAGTTCGGCTGTGGCCTGGAGAGGCTCTTCCTGGGAGCTATTTCGGGCTGGTGCGGCGGCTGGTGGAGGCCTGTCCAAGGCTTGAAGACATCAAGCGCTCCGTCTGCATTGAAGGTGCACGGAGGGCCCTTGACCGTGCTAAGGTGCACTGGGGCAAGCTGGATGCGGAGAAGCTTGTGAAGGACGGGCCACCGCCGGGGAAAGAGCATCGCAAGCCCGAGAATTATTATACGGATGTTCTGAAGGGTGCCCGCCTTGTTGCGGATGAATGTACCAAGGATGTATTTTTTGAGTAAAACCCGCTCGTGTTATCCTGTGCACTGAAAACTTGTTCATATGCGCTAAGCAATGCTGCTTGAATTTAAAATATTACCTTTTGTGCGGCTGTATATCAATACTGAGAGATGGCAAGTCGTCGGCTTCTGCCCCCTTGCCGCTAGTGCTAGGGTGTTCGGGGATAAACCTGGGCGCTCTTTTTCCCATATTTGGGTCCTTCGAGGGAGGCGCTCAGCCCAACGAACGAGGCAATCGGACTATAATGCGTGAACACTCTCACTTAGCCATAGAATTCTATAATTTTAAATTTCGGCGAAGCCCCTAGTATTCGGAAGACCGAGTTCGGGGCGCTATCCACGCCTTGGCCGGACAGAGCCGACTCCTCGCCCTAAGCGGCATAAGTCTTTAGGGACTTGAAAAAACCTCTCGAACAGCGACCAGCTCTCGCTTCATCATGACAGTCAGTTTTAGCTTTCTCCACTGAGGTGCTTAGCCCAGCTCAACTGGGACACAATCGCAGTGGTTCTCCTAGTGCTACCTTAGCCGATATAGCGGAACGTAAGGCACCAAAACATAGGAGCCGGGCAAACCCAACTATTGACCCAAGACATGATTCGAAGCCGATGCATATAGTGCTATAAGTTCGGGGTGCCGCACTTGTGAAAGTGTTCGGACTTCTCACACCATATTGAGGGGTACTAAAGCCCCTGGCGTATTTTGGCTGTACCAACGTGTATGGGTGCAACATGTCGTTAAGAACACATATAAAAAAAGGTAATGCAAAAAATAGACAAAAGCTATGCATTGTTTATTAAAATAGCTGCGATCAAAGCAGAACGATACAAGTAATACGATAAACGAAAAGTTGGACTATTTAACATGTCTGCTCCAGGGGCAAGCTGCGGAATAGTATGCGAAACAGGTATACTACTCGTGATAGAGTCCACCTGGGATTTCCGTAATGCGGCATGGCTTGTCTGCTTCCCTGGTCCTTGCATCGTTTGTGCGGCAATTGAACTGCCGAACAGGCCTTCCAAAGAGTAGAGTCCTGCAAATAAGAGAAAAGTAAAAAATCGGTAGCCCCTGGTGCGGTTTAAGCCGTGTTTTGGGCGTGCCGTGATGGTGCCCCTCCCCCTATGCCCATGGTATTTCCAGAGCGTAGTTATGGATGTGAAGTACTGGCGTCGCCTTTTTGCGAGGGTTGGGGTTGGGGCCGCATTGCTACGCCTGCTCGGAATGTGCCAGACGGTCTTGTTGTAGGTTACTCCAGGCGTGCTTAACGGTGTCCGGACGTTTAATGGCCGGACTGGAGAACTGCCTGGAGAGGCTGCTTTGTATTTCCGCTGCAAGGGCCGCCGTGTGCTCCTCCGTTCGGAGGGAGCGTTCGGTGTTTCCATTGACCGTAATTACTCCACGAGGGCCTGGAATCTTGAGCTTAAGGTATGCGTAGTGCGGTACCGCATTGAATTTGGCGAATGCGGTTCGCCCGAGCAGTGCGTGATAGCCACTGCGAAACGGGACTATGTCGAAGATTAACTCCTTGCTTCGGAAATTATCCGGAGATCCGAAGACCACTTCAAGTGTGACTGAGCCTGTGCAGTTGGCCTCTACACCTGGTATTACGCCTTTAAAGGTCGTTTTGGTGGGCTTAATCCTCGAGGGATCGATGCCCATTTTTCGTACTGTATCCTGGTAAAGCAGGTTCAGGCTGTTGCCGCCGTCCATGAGGACTCTAGTGAGATGAAATCCGTCAATAATTGGGTCTAGAACCAATGCGGGAAATCCGCCGTGACGGATGCTAGTGGGATGGTCTCTTTGATCAAAGGTGATCGGGCAAGAGGACCATGGGTTGAACTTTGGGGCGACTGGCTCTACCGCGTATATGTCCCTTAACGCACGCTTCCGCTCCCTTTTGGGGATGTGGGTGGCGTATATCATGTTCACCGTCCGCACTTGTGGGGGAAAACCCTTCTGTCCATTGTTGTTCGGCGGCCGGGGCTCCTCGTCGTCATCGCTATGCAGCCCCTTGTCTTCGTTGTCGGCGCTTAGCTGGCCTGCCTGCTTGAACATCCAACAATCCTTGTTGGTGTGATTGGCCGGCTTTTCGGGGGTGCCATGTATTTGGCACAAGCGGTCGAGTATTCGGTCCAAGCTGGACGGGCCCCTGGGATTCCTTTTGAATGGCTTTTTCTGCTGACCGGATTTAGAGCCTCTGAATCCGGCATTAACTGCCGTATCCTCAGCATTGTTGTCGTTAATGCGGCACTTCTGCTTGTTGCGACGCGACCTGCCACTAATGTCCTTGGTGTCCGAACTACCAAGGTTCTTGGTCATATTGTTGCTACGAGCAAGCCAGCTATCTTCTCCCGCGCAAAAGCGGGTCATGAGTGTCGTGAGTGCTGCCATAGATTTCGGCTTTTCCTTCCCGAGGTGCCGGGCCAGCCACTCGCCACGGATATTGTGCTTGAAGGCTGCTAGGGCCTCAGCATCCGGACAGTCAACTATTTGGTTTTCCTTTGTTAGGAACCATGTCCAGAATTGTCTGTCCGATTCCTCTGGCTGCTGGATTACGTGACTTAGGTCATCGGCGTCTGGGGGTCGCACATAAGTGCCCTGGAAGTTGTCGAGGAATGCGGCTTCCAGGTCCTCCCAACAACTGATTGATCCTATTGGCAAGCTGTTGAGCCAATGCCGGCTAGTCCTTTAAGCTTGAGTGGGAGGTATTTGATGGCGTGAAAATCGTCGCCGCGGGCCATGTGGATATGAAGGAGATAATCATCAATCCATACCGCAGGGTCTGTTGTGCCATCATATGATTCGATGTTTACGGGTTTGAAACCCTCGGGGATTTGATGATCCATTATTTCGTCTGTAAAGCATAGTGGGTGTGCGGCGCCTCTGTACTGGGCGATATCATGTCGTAGCTCCAATGAGCTTTGTCTACTGTGTTCGGCCCTGCCAAATTTGTGGCCGGCATGACGGTTACCGTCGCGAGCCGTGGGGTGCCCACGGGATCCGTAGATCGATCGTGTTTGCCTTGCCTTGTCCTCCAACATGTCTCGTAAGTCCGGCGCATATTCCCGTGCCTTGGTATGGGGTGCAGCTTGAGTGGAGGGCCGGGAGGCCTCTCTGTCGCAGCCACGAGGTGGCCGGTCGGCCGCATCAAGTGCTTCCTCCTCTAATTGGGGTAGCAACCTGCGCTTTGGGTAGCTCTTGGAGGGGCGTTCGAGTTTATGCTCTTCGGCCGCAAGGACTTCAGTCCATCTGTCAACTAGCAAATCTTGATCAGCTCTGAGCTGTTGCTGTTTTTTCTTGAGGCTTCTTGCCGTGGCCATAAGCCTGCGTTGGAAACGCTTTTGCTCAATGGGATCCTCTGGCACGACGAATTCGTCGTCGTCGAGGCTTGCCTCGTCTTCGGAGGGAGGCATATAGTTATCGTCCTCGACCTCTCTGTCTGCCGCTCTCTCATGAGGGCTGGTTTCTCCATCCTCTTGTGCTAAACCTTGCTGGAGGGGGTTTTCTTCGGCACTCTCCGGAGTATTATTATCTCCTGTGCTGAAATAGCCGTTTTTGTGTTGGCGGGATTTTGAGCGGTGCCGCTGACGCTGGCGCTTGGGCTGTTTCTTGGAGGGGTCATCCTCTGCTGTTCCATCGCCCTCTCCCTCTTTTGGGGTGTCCACCATGTATATGTCATATGACGAGGTGGCTTTCCAGGGCCTAGTTGGCGCTAGGCGCTGGTTCTTCATCATCTCCTTCATCGGCGTCCATACCGTCGATGTCTTCGGAGTCGAAGTCGAGCATGTCGGTTAAGTCGTCGACAGTGGCTACAAAGTGGGTGGTGGGTGGGTTTTGAATTTCTTCATCGTCCGTACCCCAACCTTGCTGACCGTAGTCCGGCCAGGGCTCTCCTGATAAAGAGAGAGACTTCAGTGACTTCAGGATATCGCCGAAAGGCGAGTGCTGAAAGATGTCTGCGGCAGTGAACTCCATGATCGGCGCCCAATCGGATTCGACTGGCAGGGGCGCGGAGGGTTCGGAGTCCGGAGAGGAGTCCGGCTCCTTGGAGTCACGAGCCTCGCAGAGTACGGGGCTGGTGTTCGGCTCAATCGCCGTTTGGATCGCAGCCCCCGAGGTGGCGTCCAACCGCCCATCCTCGATCGGCGCGGTCGGCTCCGAACTAAGGGTCGGAGCCGATGCGGGTGCGGCTCCAGGGCACTGTTCGCGCGGCTCGAACTAAGGGTCGAAGCCGATGCGGGTGCGGCCTCCAGGGCATTGTTCGGCGGCAGAGCTAGATCATGCTCGTCGTGACAGTGTGGCGCGCTTCGGCAGTGGCTCGAATCCGTCGAAGATCAAGTCCCCGCGATGTGGCCATGTAGTTTAAACTTCCAAATCTGACCTGACGGCCAGGGGCATAGCTTTCGATCTGCTCCAGATGGCCAAGTGAATTGGCCCGCAGTGCGAAGCCGCCGAAGACGAAGATCTGTCCGGGGAGGAAGGTCTCACCCTGGACTGCATCGCCATCGATGATCGTAGGAGCCATCGAGCCTGACGGCGACGACATAGAGGAACTCTCAATGAAAGCACCAATGTCGGTGTCAAAACCGGCGGATCTCGGGTAGGGGGTCCCGAACTGTGCGTCTAGGCCGGATGGTAACAGGAACAGGAGGCAAGGGACATGAAGTTTTACCCAGGTTAGGGCCCTCTCGATGGAGGTAAAACCCTACGTCCTGCTTGATTAATATTGATGATATGGGTAGTACAAGAGTAGATCTACCACGAGATCAGAGAGGCTAAAGCCTAGAAGCTAGCCTATGGTATGATTGTTGATGTGTATGTTGTCCTACGGACTAAAACCCTCCGATTTATATTGACACCAGATAGGGTTAGGGTTACATAGAGTCGGTTACAATGGGAGGAGATCTGAACATCCGTATCGCCAAGCTTGCCTTCCACGCCAAGGAAAGTCCCTTCCGGACACGGGACGGAGTCTTCAATCTTGTATCTTCATAGTCCAGGAGTCCGGCTGAAGGTATAGTTCGGCTATCCGAACACCCCCTAATCCAGGAATCCCTCAACCATCTCGGTTCTCGCAAGTACCTCTACGCCCAAAGATGTTGGATGCCCAAGTTCCACTACAAGATGTACCACTACCGCTGCCGAAGACCCGTGTAAGGCAAGGGTCAAGTTCGACTACCCTTGTCGTGTACAACTACAAATGACCCCAAATTACTCGAATTCATCAAGTTCCTATCCGAAACAAACGTGTCCCACTACTTCCCTCAACGAACTCGTTCTGCCCTGAAAATGCATGGTTTGAAGGTATAACCGCTGAGACGATGACCCGTGGACGAATGCATGTGTGTTGTATGAGATGCTCGTTTTTGCACTGTGTCCGAATTGTCACTTGCACGTTCTTAACTCATTTGCCATGCCATTGACCCGTGGGACACCTGGTAACCGGGATCACCCTACGATCCTTGCATGACTCGCGCCCGTCACACTTTCTTTTGCACCGACATCTCGATGAGTTGTCGGATCATTGGAATGTTGTCGTGGCACCATTTCCATTGTCGTTGTCGTGGCACCCCTTTCGTTCCGCCATGGTGACCAAATGCTTCATAACATGCTCACGTCATCATTTTCTTAAAATTGCATAAAACTTGTATATGTCATCTGCATCATGTTAATATATTTAAAATGTTTAAAATTGTTGTTTGCATCAAATTGCTAAATGACATGTGGGGATTTTCTGGAATTACTGTTTGTTGTTCCGGCCCCACTTAAACTTGCCTAGATAGGTAATTTCATTATGCTTCACCTATTGCCATGTTAACCAACATTTAATAGTGTTGGGTACATAAACGGGAGTGAACTAAGTAATTGGATGTGGTGTTTCATCAATATGCAA
Source organism: Triticum urartu (assembly GCF_003073215.2). NCBI lineage: Eukaryota > Viridiplantae > Streptophyta > Magnoliopsida > Poales > Poaceae > Triticum > Triticum urartu. The sequence goes on from NC_053027.1 coordinate 218,959,987, forward strand.
CTCGTTGCACATTGGGCTGCACTTAACTTGTAGTATTGTTTGTTGCACTTTGCCATGCCATGATTCATTAAACCGGACATGCATCATACTTGTTTGTGCATCATGCCATGCTTATGTGATGGTTGTTTACTATGTCGTTTTGTTCTTTCCGGTTGGGCTTCTACTTCTGGTTACGTTGCGGTTGTGAGGATCCGTTCGACTACATTGGTTCGTCTTCTTCATGGACTCGGTCTTCTTCCTAGCGGGATTTCAGGCAAGATGACTGTTACTCTGGATACCACTAGTATCTTTGCTTTGCTAGTTGTCTCGAAGCTGTCTCTATGTCGCCCTACCTACCACTTGTTTATCAAGCCTCCCAATATGCCATGAAACATCCTCTAACCTTTTTCCACCATACTAGCAAACCGTTGTTTGGCTATGTTACCGCTTTGCTCAGCCCCTCTTATAGCGTTGCTAGTTGTAGGTGCAGTTGTAGTTGTTCCATGCAGTTGTTCCATGTTGGGACAATATCTCTTATTTAATTAATGCATCTATATACTTGGTAAGGGTGGAAGGCTTAGCCTTTTGCTTGGTGTTTTATTTCACTCTTGCCGCCCTAGTTTCCGTCATACCGGTGTTATGTTCCTTGATTTTGCGTTCCTAACACGGCGAGGGTTTATGGGCCCCTCTTGACAGCTCGCTTTGAATAAAACTCCTCTAGCAAGGCCCAACATTGGTTTTACCATTCGCTTGACATAATAACTTAACTTGATAATAAACTTCACGCATAGGGAGTTAGCGCTACGCGAGGTTCATTATTCAACCTAATACAGGGGGGCAGTGCTGATGGTGTTTGTCCCAAATGGGCAGACTGCAGGGCCGCCTCGGGGAAACCCAAGGTATTTGGTATATACCTGTAGGCTGACCCATCCAGATGTGGCCTGAGACGAGATACGCGCGGCTACTATCAGGGTGTCGGCACGCCGGGAAGTCTTGCTGGATTAGTTTTACCATAGTCGAAATGTCTTCTGCACCGGGATTCTGAGTCTGATTGGAGGATCCCGCAATGGAGGATTGTCTCCGCGGATCGTGAGCTTGTCATGGGCTAAGTTGGGACACCCCTGCAGGGTTTAAACTTTCGAGAGCCATGCCCGCATTTATGTGGCAGATGGGAATTTGTTAATATCCGGTTGTAGAAGACTTGAAGTAAACTGAATTAAAATACACCAACCATGTGGGTAACCGTGACTGTCTCTTTTCGGGGAAGTTCGAGAGGAGAACACGGTTGGGTTACGTTTGTACGTAAGTAGTTCAGGATCACTTATTGATCATTACTAGTTTGTGACCGTTGCGTAGTGTAACATCCCAAATTTTCAATTTGGAATGTTATACACTAGATCATCATTGCATATCATAATTTTTGCATTTCGGTTGATCCTAGAAATTTCACACAACTCAAGGACCCTCGGAGAGAGTTGGGGATTTCATTATTTTCATATTTGAGTTGTCTCAAATTTTGAAAATAGGATCATTTGATTTTATTTATTTTATCTTCAATTATTTCTATTACAAAAATTATGAGAGAGGGAATAAAATGACTTTCCCAAAATAAAGAAATATAGAGGATGTAATAAAAAATCAAATAAGATTTTTTGGGGGTTTTATTTGCTATTTTATTTGAATTTAGGAAAATGTGCGTTTTTGAAAATTTCATTTAGGCCCCAAATAAATGTTCAACCTGTGCGGCTTGATTTTATAAGCCGAGGAAAATTTATTTCGGGATTTTTGGAGTCCGTTTTGTAGTCCTTTTGTTTTTTTCTGAGCGTAACTATTTATAGAAAAAAACGCGCAACCGACCTACGGGCCGTGTCCGACCCGGACACTAAGGCCCGTCTGGCTTTAAAAGCCGGGGAGGCCCAGCCTGAAGCCCCAAACCCTAGCCCCGCGCCGCTGCCGCCTTCGCCGCCCCGCGCCGCCCCGAGCCGCCAGCGCTGCTGCCACCACCGCCGTCGCCGTCGCTGGAGCCGCCGCCGTCGTCGCCGGAGCCGCCGCCGCCGGACCCGTCGCCCGAGGTTTACCTCGATCCCGCCACCGTTTTTTTTTTGAGAAAAAACCCGTTCGGTTTTCCGACGGTTTTGTCGTTTTTTTAGTTTCGTTTTTTAAATAGATTGGTTTTCTGGTTTATTTAAACAGTGAGCGTTCTTCCGTTCATTCGTTTTAATGAACATTCATCATTTTTCTTTTTCTTGGATTAAATCCGCGATTTTTCTGATCGCGATTTCTGATCCGATTTTCGTTTTAGTATATCTTTTCGCCCGTTTATCGAAATCAGGTGATTCAAGCGCCTGGAGTTTCGTCTTGAAACCCTCATTCCATTTAACCAACTTAAACAAGTTTTTGCCACTGTAAAAATTGCCTTAGATCTAGAATAGTAAACGAAGCCTGTTTCTTTTGTTGTTTGCTTTTCGTTGCTTCGTTCGATTTGATTCATTTTGCCAACCGGAGTTCTTAAGTTGAACTTTCTGGTTAGATCTCTTATTTGAGTTTTACTTGTGTGTTAATCGAGTACTTATTCTATGCTTGTTTGTTTGCGATAGAGTACCCGGAGTGCGCCGCTTGTTACTTCGAATCGCTAGGTTTCTTGGATCATTAGCAAGGCAAGTAACACTTTGATCATACCTCCTACTACCCAGTTTTATTGCATTAGATCAATCCTCACACCTTGCATGTTTGAGGATCTAATTAAATTGTGGGTTTGGGGAGTAGTTGAGGTAGAACCTATTACCTGTTCATTATCAAACCTTTGGGAGTTACTCTACGTTTGCTTATTATTGATATGCTATGCTAGTAGACGTGGATTGGGTGAGTGTATCCATGACAGATGTGAGATTGTTAATTAATGGTTTATTTAAGGTGGCAACTTAAACACACATCTGGGTGGATTGAGGCACCTGGGTATTCCAGGATTTGCCTGTTTTCTTTTGGACCGCCACCCAGGCTCAAAGGGATCATGAGATTATTCATGCTAGAAACTTCCGTGTGCAGCCACAAGCTATTATGGGCTCTAGCATAGTTGACTAAGTCGTGCGAACTCTTACAGTGGTAGACTAGCAGATGTAGGGGATGTAGGTGGTACGGTCTACCCATCGTAAGGTGCTAGCGCTTCTGAAAGACTATGTCTCAGTCATCCGTTTCTCAAACACCGTGTAGTGCGAGAAACCAAACGGAGGCGACCGAGTCTTGTGGGGAAAAGTGCGCAAACCTCTGCAGAGTGTATAAACTAATCATGGTTAGCCATGTGCCCGTTTATGGACATCTTGAGTATCTAGTACTTGGATTATCATGTGAATCTCAACATGTTACTCAAAAAAATTAATTTTGCTGGGTTTGTTTAATGATGATGTTTAATTGGGATTGAGAATGCTGTCAACCATTCTCAATGTTTAACAACCACCATGATAGTTAAATAAATTTTACTCCTTTGCAGTAGGGAAAAATTGGCTTTACGCAAAACTGTAACCATAGAGCTTTCCACCAGCCAAATATGCATATAGAACAGTTGTTTCATTCCATTACTCTCTATGTGTTACATTGCCAGCATATTCCATGTGCTAACCCGTTTTCGGGCTGCAACGTTAATGTTGCAGACTTTTCAGACGACGATTAAGGAGTTTTAGGTTGTGGTTCTATACTCAGTGATGCCGTTGGAGTTGATGGACTCACTTATCTTCCAAGTCTTCCAATGTTATCGTTATTTGATGGCCTTAAGCCATATTTATTGTAATAAGTTCTCTTTTGAGACACTCGATGTAATAAGTGTGTGATTGCTACTCTGCTATAAATCCTTCAAGTACTATGTGGTGTTAGCATTACTGATCCAGGGATGACACCGGAGCACAAAGATTGGACCGTTTGAGGTCTGGTCGCTACAAAGATGGTATCAGAGCACACGCTGACTGTAGGACACGACCACTAAGCTAAAGACCTAGATCACTACTCACTCTCTTCTCTTCTGACTCCTCATATTTTCTACTCTTTTAGGATGGCGGATGCAAGGAACAAGTTCACCCAACCGGATAAAGACACACCCTTTGGACATCACTTGAAGGAAGTCACTAGATACCTGAACATAGGAGTACCAAGTTTCATCGGAACCTACAACGCCACTCTACCTGAAGAAGAGCGCTGGATGATTCAAGTTCAAGTTCCAGGAAGGTCGTTCATGCCAGTCACTGAGCCCATAGAGTTTTCTTTCGATGCACCAACTTGGAATCTAGGAAAGAGCATGGCACCTCACATCGCCATGGGACGCATTGGACAAGTCTACCACAATGATCTCAAGGATACTATCTACCAGATTTGTGGGGGCCGAGATGAGCACTGGGAGATGATCAGCACCAGAAACAATAGATCCATTATTTATCCAGGAGTTAAACCAGCACATTCGACGTCAGGAGAACCAGATGTGCGCCAACATGATAGACTTGAAGAAGGCAAAGACAAGAATCAAGGAACTGGAGGAAGAACTCAAGGCTACACGTGAAGATTTTGAAGAAGAAATTGAGGTATTAGTGGAAAAGAATGACGATCTGATTAAGAAGATTGGAATATTTATGGGAGGCCCTACACCAGTAGAAGAAGATGAAGAACCCAAGGAGATTTGCCCAGAAGACTACATCATCATCGACGACACCGACTCAGATCCAGATGATAGCGATGATGACTATGTTGATGAAGCTGGAGCAGATATCATGGAGTCTGCAACCGAAGAATATTTCTAGTAGACCACCCCAACAGTAGTAGTAGTCCACCTTGTAAATATAGTAGTCCGAGCACTTTTGCGATAGTTAGATCGATTGCATGCCCTTGTTTGATTGATTGAATGAAGTGAATTGTTTGCTTTTGCCTCATGTGCATATGGGTAGTGTTTTCTCTTTAGACCCCCCTCTATTCTTAAATCTCATCTTTTCTAAACACTCAGATGCCTCTGAGACGAGACCCCGGATTTACCTTTCCACCGGAGCTCACCCAGTTGATCCAGCAGCAGAACACATTGATGCAGTTACTAGTCCAGAATCAGAACCAAGGGAACAACAACAACAACAACAACAACAACCCACAACCACCACCACTCGTTGATCACTTAGCCCGTTTTCTTAGGTTGAATCTGCCGGTATTTTCCAGTAGCACCGAGCCGATAGTAGAAGATGATTGGCTCCGCAAGACAGCTAGAGAGTTGACCATAGCAGGATGCATGGATGCGGAGAAGGTGAAGTTTTCCGCACATCAGCTTGAAGGACCCGCAGCCTCATGGTGGGAAAATTTCACAGCCACTTTCCCTATCGATACTATCACACGGGACCAGTTTCAGTAGGCTTTTCGTACTGCCCATGTCTCAGCAGGAGCTATGGCCATGAAGAAGCGAGAGTTTCCTAACTTGCGCCAAGGAGGACGGACAGTTGGCCAGTATGTGGAGGACTTTGGTAAATTAGCACGTTATGCCCCAGATGACGTTGCTACGGATGCAGCAAAGCAGGAGAAGTTTCTAGAAGGACTAAATAATGAGTTGAGCATGCAGTTGATGGTAGCAACCTTCAACAACTACCAGGAGTTGGTAGATCGTGCTCATATGATTGAAGGGAAACAACAGCAAATTGAGAATCGCAAGAGAAGTATGCACAAGGAAAGTACAATTCAGGAGCTCAGTAGAAGCCACGATTTACCCCTAGGCCGGGAGGACATTTTCAGCATACCCATGGAGGAGGAAGCTCGCACAATCACAATGGCCCCAGGAATGGTAATGGGAATGGAGGAAGCAACAGCCAGAACCGCACCAACCCATCAACCCCAGCCAAGAAAGACCTGAGCCAAGTCACTTGTTTTAAGTGCCAGAAGACCGGACATTATGCCAATGAATGTCCTGAATCCTAGAATGGAAATGGCAATGGAAGATCTGGGAAGAAGCCGAACCCTTTCAACAGGGGACAGGTGAACCACGTTAACGTGGAGGAGGTTGAAGAGCAGCCGGATGCAGTAATCGGTAATTTTTTGGTTAAGTCATTTACTGCACTCGTTCTTTTCGATACTAGTGCATCGCATTCATACATATCAAGGGGATTTGTGGATAAGTATAAACTACCAACCCAAGCCCTTAGGTCACCCATGTTAGTAACTTCGCCCGGAGCAGAATATATGGCTAGTCTATGGTGTGATCGGTTACCATTAAGAATTGGTAACTATGTTTTTCCCTCAGACCTAATAGTGTTGGAATCCCAAGGATTGGATGTGATATTAGGCATGGATTGGTTGTCAAAGTATGAAGGGAATATTGAATGTGCCAGTAAGTCAATTTTACTTACCACCCCAGAAGGGAGAAGGATCAAGTATGTATCCCGACATGTGCCAAAGAGGACTCAAGTAAATTGTTTAACCGGAGTTGTGCAGGAGGAAGTACCTGTAGTGAAGGATTTCCCCGAAGTATTTCCAGAAGAGTTGCCAGGCATGCCACCGGATAGAGATATTGAGTTTTCGATTGAGCTTTTGCCAGGCACAGGGCCAATATCAAAGAGACCATATAGGATGCCTGCAAAGGATTTGGTGGAAATTAAGAAGAAGATTAAGGAGTTACTGGATAAAGGATATATTCGCCCAAGTTCATCGCCTTGGGGATCACTAGTACTTCTAGTAGAGAAGAAGGATGGATCGTTAAGGATGGTTGTCGATTATCGAGGATTAAATGAAGTAACCATCAAGAACAAGTACCCACTACCGATGATCAATGATCTGTTTGACCGATTGCAAGGAACTAAGGTATTTCCAAGATCGATCTGCGATCAGGATGCCACCAGTTGAAGATTCGGGAACAGGATATACCCAAGACGGCTTTTACCACCAGGTATGGGCTGTACAAGTATACCGTTATGTCATTTGGTCTGACTAACGCACCTGCATATTTTATGAACATGATGAACAAGGTGTTTATGTAGTTCTTGGATAAGTTCGTTGTAGTGTTCATTGATGATATCCTGGTTTACTCGAAGAACAAAGAGGAGCATAAGGAACATTTGCGTTTGGTTCTTGGAAAGCTCAAAAAACATCAATTATATGCCAAGTTTAGCAAATGTGAGTTTTGGTTGAAAGAAGTTGGATTTCTCGGACACGTTATATCCGGAGAAGGTATAGCAGTAGATCCCACTAAAGTTGATACCGTGACCAAGTGGGAAGCACCAATCATAGTTGGAGAGATCCAGAGTTTTCTTGGACTCGCATGATACTACCGGAGGTTTATTGAGAACTTCTCAAAGATTGCAAAGCCTATGACGGAGTTGCTGAAGAAGGATACCAAGTTCATATGGACGGAGTAATGTGAGGCTAGTTTTCAGGAGTTGAAGAAACGTTTGGTTACCTCACCCGTGTTGATTTTACCGGATCAGACCAAGGGTTATGAGGTGTATTGCGACGCTTCACGTCGAGGACTTGAAGCAGTGCTTATGTAGGAAGGCAAAGTTGTTTCATATGCCTCACGACAGCTTAAGCCTCATGAGTTGAATTATGCTACGCATGATTTGGAGTTAGCAGCCATAGTGCATGCACTGAAGACTTGGAGACATTTTGTGATTGGAAACCATTGCGAGGTGTACACGGATCACAAGAGTTTGAAGTATATTTTCACACAGAAGGAGTTGAACCTCAGACAAAGGAGATGGTTGGAGCTCATCAAGGATTATGATATGAAATTGCATTATCACCCCGGAAAGGCTAACGTAGTAGCTGACGCATTAAGCCGTAAGAGCCATGTCAACACCCTAATGACGAGAGATTTACCAGGGGAGTAAGCCGAAAATCTACGAGAGCTACGTTTGGAAATAGTTCCAAGAGGCTATGTAGCAGCATTGGAGATTCAGTCTACTTTGATGGATAAGATTAGAAAAGCTCAAAGGACTGACAAGGAAATTGCTTCTATTAAGGAGAAAATGAGCAAAGTAAAAGCTAAGGGATTTCGTGAGGATGAGCACGATACCTTATGGTTTGAAGACCGTGTCTATGTACCAAATGATCCGGAGATTAGGAAGCTAATTCTGCAAGAGGCCCATGACTCACCATACTCGATTCACCCAGGAAATACCAAGATGTATTTGGATTTGAGGGATATTTTCTGGTGGACTGGAATGAAGAAGGATATTGCGGAATATGTAGCAGTTTGTGATGTATGTCAGAGAGTGAAGGCAGAGCATCAGAAGCCAGCAGGATTGCTACAACCATTGCTGATACCCGAATGGAAGTGGGATAAGCTAGGCATGGATTTTATTACAGGATTGCCCAGAACACGTTCAGGCTATGACTCGATATGGGTTGTAGTCGATCGTTTGACAAAGGTAGCTCATTTCATTCCAGTGAAGACTACCTATACCAGTGCAAAGTTGGCAAAGATATACATGACCAGGATCGTATGTCTACATGGAGTTCCAAGGAGCATTGTATTAGATAGAGGAACCCAGTTTACCTCAAAGTTCTGGAATCAGTTGCATGAGACTTTGGGAACCAGACTGGAGTTTAGCATAGCTTTCCACCCGCAGACAGATGGACAGACCGAGAGAGTCAATCAGATTTTTGAGGATATGCTAAGAGCTTGTGCGCTAGATTATGGATCTACTTGGGATGAGAATTTGCCATATGCAGAGTTCTCTTACAACAACAGCTATCAAACCAGTTTGAAGATGGCCCCTTTCGAAGCCTTGTACGGAAGGAGGTGCAGGACCCCATTGTCTTGGGATCAAGTTGGAGATCGCCAGTTGTTTGGACCGGATTTGATAAAGGAGTCTGAACAGAAAGTGAAATTGATTCGCGATAGGCTGAAGGTAGCTCAGTCCAGGCAGAAGAGTTATGCAGATTCTAAACGCAAGGAGACAATTTACAAATTAGGAGACCGAGTTTATCTTCGAGTATCTCCACTTCGAGGAGTTAAGCGCTTTGGAGTTAAGGGAAAACTAGCGCCACGTTTTTTAGGACCATACAAAGTTTTGGAGCGTATGGGAGAAGTAGCCTACAAGTTGGAATTAGCCGAAGGACTGTCAGGAGTTCACGACATGTTTCATGTATCCCAGTTGAAGAAGTGCCACGCAGAAATGGCTGACATACCACTGAGGGATACGGTACCACTGGAAGCAATTCAGTTGGACAGTGATTTGACCTATGAGGAGAAACCAGTTAAGATTCTAGAATATGCCAGTCGAGTCACCCGCGGCAAGGTTATCAAGTTTTGCAAGGTTCACTGGAGCCACCACACGAAGGATGAAGCCACCTGGGAATGAGAGGAAGATTTGCTGAAAGACCACCCTCACCTATTTTCTAGCCAACCCGAATCTCGAGGGCGAGATTCATCTTAAGGGGGGTAGGTTTGTAACATCCCAAATTTTCAATTTGGAATGTTATACACTAGATCATCATTGCATATCATAATTTTTGCATTTCGGTTGATCCTAGAAATTTCACACAACTCAAGGACCCTCGGAGAGAGTTGGGGATTTCGTTATTTTCATATTTGAGTTGTCTCAAATTTTGAAAATAGGGTCATTTGATTTTATTTATTTTATCTTCAATTATTTCTATTACAAAAATTATGAGAGAGGGAATAAAATGACTTTCCAAAAATAAAGAAATATTGAGGATTTAATAAAAAAATCAAATAAGATTTTTTTGGGGTTTTATTTGCTATTTTATTTGAATTTAGGAAAAATGTGCGTTTTTCAAAATTGCATTTAGGCCCCAAATAAATGTTCATCCTGTGCGGCTTGATTTTAGAAGCCGCGGAAAATTTATTTCGGGATTTTTGGAGTCCGTTTAGTAGTCCTTTTGTTTTTTTTCTGAGCGTAACTATTTATAGAAAAAAACGCGTAACCGACCTACGGGCCGGGTCCGTCCCGGACACTAAGGCCCGTCCGGCTTTAAAAGCCGGGGAGGCCCAGCCTGAAGCCCCAAACCCTAGCCCCGCGCCGCTGCCGCCTTCGCCCCGCGCCGCCGCCACCGCTGCCACCGCCCGCCGCCCCGCGCCGCCCCGAGCCGCCACCGCCGCCGCTGTCGCCGGAGCCGCCGGCGCTGCCCCCTGACCCGCCGCCCGAGGTTTACCTCGATCCCGCCGCCATTTTTTTAAAAAAAAAACCCGTTCGGTTTTCCGACGGTTTTGTCATTTTTTTAGTTTCGGTTTTTTTATAAATAGATCGGTTTTCCGGTTTATTTAAATAGTGAGCATTCGTCCGTTCATTCATTTTAACGAACGTTCATCGTTTTTCTTTTTCTTGGATTACATCCGCGATTTTTCTGATCGAGATTTCTGATCCGATTTTCGTTTTAGTATATCTTTTTGCTCGTTTATCGGAATCAGGCGATTCAAGCGCCTGGAGTTTCATCTCGAAACCCTCTTTCCGTTTAACCAACTTAAACAAGTTTTTGCCACTGCAAAAATTGCCTTAGATCCAGAATAGTAAACGAAGCCTGTTTCTTTTGTCGTTTGCTTTTCGTTGCTTCGTTCGATTTGATTCTTTTTGCCAACCGGAGTTCTTAAGTGGAACTTTCTGGTTAGATGTCTTATTTGAGTTTTACATGTACATTACTCGAGTACTTATTGTATGCTTGTTTGTTTGCGATAGAGTACCCGGAGTGCGCCGCTTGTTACTTCGAATCGCTAGGTTTCTCGGATCATCAGCAAGGCAAGTAACACTTTGATCATACCTCCTACTACCCAGTTTTATTGCATTAGATCAATCCTCACACCTTGCACGTTGATAGATGCTAAGGTGTCCCGATGTTTCGATGAGATGGTGGCTATCGTTTTCTGTGGGAGTCGACCTTGACGATCCGACTACGAACGTGCGAGACGTCGCGCCTTAGCAATCGCTAAACCAACTTCCGAGGGTTATTGACCACGCCGGAGCACGATCAACCTGACCACGAGGGTCTGTTTCCTGCGAGCAAACGAAGAACAAGCAAGAAACTGAGATTGCAATCGGGATATTGCGAATATAAGATGAAAGCTTTATTGATCAAGGTGGGGTTCTGTGACGTCTTGGTCTGGTCGTTGGACACAAACGAAGTACGCGAAGTTGCAGCTATGGCGAACTTTTCATCTAAACAAAACCCAAAGTCTAAACGACGCCCTAAGGGCTGTATATATGGAGGAAGAGGGGGGAATTTCGTGGCCCTTGAGGGTGGGGTCCGAAACCAACCCTAACTCTTGTTTCCCCACACATACGGACTCTAAAAATAGCCTATACTTAAGTATTTCGAAATTACATGGGCCTGGCCCATTAATAAGGTGACGCAGCACCTAGAATAGCCTATGGATGAATATTATGAAGTGGCATCTTGTATGTTTCGTCCAAGGCTTCATGCACTCCTTATGGCGGCTTCAAAGTCCTGAAATCATCACTTGTAACTCCGTTCTTGATCCCCTTGCGCATGCCATCAACTCCATGCGTGTTCTTGCTCCAATGTTCATCCTTCTCCAAGCTAGGCCCTTCATTTGTAAGCAAAACAAATGTATCCAATTTAGGCAGCATCATAATCTCATGAACATTAGAATCATTACCAAGAAACGAAAGTACCTGGTAATTTAATTGGCGTGCGCGAGCTCTAGTAATTGGTCCAGTATATGTAATAGTAGGGGCTGTGGGTGTAACAATGGTATTGATGTCCTCATCACACGTTTTAGGATCTAATTAAATTGTGGGTTTGGGGAGTAGTTGAGGTAGAACCTATTACCTGTTCATTATCAAACCTTTGGGAGTTACTCTACGTTTGCTTATTATTGCTATGCTATGCTAGTAGATGTGGATTGGGTGAGTGTATCCATTACAGATGTGAGATTATTAATTAATGGTTTATTTAAGGTGGCAACTTAAACACACATCTGGGTGGATTGAGGCACCTGGGTATTCCAGGATTTGCCTGTTTTCTTTTGGACCGCGACCCAGGCTCAAAGGGATCATGAGATTATTCATGCTAGAAACTTCCGTGTGCAGCCACAAGCTATTATGGGCTCTAGCATAGTTGACTAAGTCGTGCGAACTCTTACAGTGGTAGACTAGCTGATGTAGGGGATGTAGGTGGTACGGTCTACCCATTGTAAGGTGCTAGCGCTTCTGAAAGACTATGTCTCGGTCATCCGTTTCACAAACACCGTGTAGTGCGAGAAACCAAACGGAGGCGATCGAGTCTTGCGGGGAAAAGTGCGCAAACCTTTGAAGAGTGTATAAACTAATCATGGTTAGCCGTGTCCCCGGTTATGGACATCTTGAGTATCTAGTACTTGGATTATCATGTGAATCTCAACATGTTACTCAAAAAAAATTAATTTTGCTGGGTTTGTTTAATGATGATGTTTAATTGGGATTGAGAATGCTGTCAACCATTCTCAATGTTTAACAACCACCATGATAGTTAAATACATTTTATTCCTTTGTAGTAGGGAAAATTGGCTTTACGCAAAACTGTAACCATAGAGCTTTCCACCAGCCAAATATGCATATAGAATAGCTGTTTCATTCCATCCCTCTCTATGTGTTACATTGCCAGCATATTCCATGTGCTGACCCGTTTTCGGGCTGCAACGTTAATGTTGCAGACTTTTCAGACGACGATTAAGGAGTTTTAGGTCGTGGTTCTATACTCAGTGATGTCGTTGGAGTTGATGGACTCACTTATCTTCCAAGCCTTTCGCTGTTACCGTTATTAGATGGCCTTAATCCATATTTATTGTAATAAGTTCTCTTTTGAGACACTCGATGTAATAAGTGTGTGATTGCTACTCTGCTATAAATCCTTCAAGTACTGTGTGGTGTCAGCATTACTGATCCAGGGATGACACCAGAGCACAGAGAGTGGACCGTTTGAGGTCTGGTCGCTACATGTAGTTTCTCATCTTACTCTTATACTCGTAAGTTAGCCACCATATATTGCTTAGTCGCTTGCTGCAACTCACCACTTATCCATTCCATACCCTTTAAGCTTTGCTAGTATTGATACCCATGGTAATGGGATTGCTGAGTCCTTGTGGCTCACAGGTTACGACAACAACAGTTGCTGGTACAGGTAATGTGATGATCGTATCGTGAGAGCGATGCTTGATTGTTTGGAGTCCTTCTTCTGCTTCGTCTTCTATCAAGGGATAGGTTCCGGGTCGGGGAGCCTGGGATAAGTAGGGTGGATGTCGTTCTCCTTCTTCATTTGATTTCATCCGTAGTCGGATCCTACTCTTTTGTATGATGATTGCCATGTTTTGATGAACTATTGTATTGATGTTGTAGCTTGTGCCGAGTGTAAGCCTTTATCTTGTATTCTCATCTATTCAGTACATGGTATGTTGTAATGATACCCATCTTGCTATGCGCTCGATCATGAATTCATCACGTGATCGGGATAGAAGTACAAGTTGGTATCAGAACCTTACCGACCTTAAAAGTCCTGCTTGATCAAACCGTTGACGTTTTTGAGTCTAGAAGCAAAAAAAACTATTTTGAGTCTAGTTATATCGAGAGTAGGAATTCGTTTTACTCCTTATCCCCTTCGTCGCTCTGGTGAGGACTCCTGACGTAGGTATTTTCCCACTCTTCTATCCTTTTCACTCAAATGGTTTTAGGATCATGCGGGTATTGTTGGATCGTTGCGATATCATTGTGACGGCGATTCTGTCTTGGTGCCTCCTGACATTTAGGGGTTGTGGCAGTGTCCCGGGGAGTTGAGCTCCAAGGTGTTTATGTCACAGTGCTTATCATTTCAGTTCCCGAATACCAGAGTTCGCCGACATCGAAAATGCTTCTATACACTTTGTGGTGAGAGTAGTTTGACGACACCCAGTACTAGGGAGAGCGATCGGATGTATTGCCACATCCAGTATATCAGATGTTTTCAAAGGTCTGAGGTACACGATTTCTGAGGTTTTCTTGGTGATGTGTTGATGGATGGATGCAGTTGGAGTGTAGGATTTGTGAGTTGTGTGAGATATTTGTGCCTCCCTGTATCCCAACACCAGATTGCATAACCAGAAAGTTTCAGGAGTTCATAGGTGGGAATTCAAGTAGTTACCTAGGATATCTTTCCGACAGATGCATGATATGAGATTGGGGTTCGACGTCTAGTGGTCCACCTATCCACAGTTGGTTTTATAGTGGTCTCGTTGTGTCTTAAAGAGTCCTTGGTTATGCTGACTCGAGGACGCTTCGTATGTTATGTGCACTGCCTTGTACATGATGGTGCTGTACGATCGAGCCCGTGCGGGTCCCACCACGAAAATTTCGGATGAAATCTCTATCATATGTTTGTTTCCCGCTTATTTTGCAAGCCAATCCTTTGTTTTATTTTGTGTTATGGTATTTGAATTGCTTCGAAGTCAAATGTGGATTCCATACCTTTTCTAAACGGTGTTCTCATATTTTTATGTGGATGCTAATGCTTCTTGTTTATCGAGATTGTCATGTCAATTCTTTTCCAACCGGTTCGCTTCTCGTCAAGATGATCCTATCATTTCCCCCATTCGCGAGATCAATTCTAAGTTTTCTCAATGGGGTTTGTTTCATCCGTCACAAGTTGCCTTTGTTTTCCCGCCGTCCCACCCTTTTTATTCAAAGACTCAGAGATATCAAATCAACTATCCATTTTATTCATGATAAGTCTCTCCATTTTTCCCCTTCATTGTTCTTATCCGGTGTTTCCTCGTGTAGATGCTCAACAGTTTCAAGTTCATCATTCTTTTTCTTCTCCTGTGGATTCAATTCAAGCTTTCGGTGTTGATCATATTCCTTTCCTTGTTCAAATGCTTTCTCATGCCGATGCACCTCTTAATCATTCACTTCTCACTATTCATTTGTTCTGAGTGGTGAAGATATCTCAGAAGGCACACCTTTTCATTCAAGATCCGTTCAACCTATTTCGAGGTTGTTATCTCATTCAAGCCATTTAATTCAACCAGTGCAATCTCCCTTTCAAGTAATCGTCCAATCGTGTTTCTTTTAGTGGGCCCTAACCCACAAGTCTTTTCCTAGGATCATACCTGACTCTTCTAATTCTTTCCGGAGTTATTCCCAAATTCTTTTAAAGTTTGATGTAAGAATGAATTATCACCAGTCATATGTCTTTCTCCAAGATCTTTCAAATTCTTTTCATCGTTGCTTCAACCTTTCTATTCTTCATTTCGGAGTGCCTCAACAATTCATGGTGGTGTTTCACATCGTCATTCTCAGCTTTTGAAGACCGAAGAAGTGTTGCCTCTAAATCTTTTCCCTTCTCTCGAAGATTCATGGTTCTAGCTTGCCACCATCCTCTCATAATTGTTTTCAGTTGTGAGAATTCTTTTCACCCATCCAGAGCAATTCAGGAGACTTTTCAGTTTGATTCTCCGGAGCATGTCATCTCAGAATTATTCATTCTCAGCTTTTAGCTCTCATTCTCCAAATCTTACCGGTGCATCGCTCAAGTATTCTCTAGTCAGCTCGTGATCTCCTCATTCTCTTGTATCTAAATCCTCTCAAGTATATTCGTTCATTTTCTAATTCTTCCCAGTGATTCGTTCTGTTTTCTTCATTCGTTTTCAATTCTTACGGTGGTTCATTGCAGACCTTCCCAAGCTTGGCTATATCTCTTCAATCTTTTCAAGAAGAATAAGTAGTATGCCAAATCCGTTGCTTGTCATCAATTTAAATTGGTGGACGATACGCATAACATAATTCTTATTCTTGTTTCATCCAAGTGATTCATCTTTCTTTCCAGAGTTGCTCGTCATATCACATTCTCAGTTCGAGATGCTTCATTTTTTCTTTTCGGAGTTCCAAGATCTCTCAGTTACTTCATTGCAAAGTTCCATCTAAATCATTGCAAGGCTTCACCTTCTTCCTTCAACTTCTATTTCTTTCCAACACTATTTTATTACCGGAGTTCTCATAAAGGCTAATCAGGTTCATCAAAGATTTCATTCATTCTCAAAGTCTTCATCAAGATTTTGTTGGAGGAGCTCAAGTATTCTTCTTCTTGCATTCTGAAATGCAATTCATTCTACAATATCTTTTGAGGTGGTGTTATGTCATTTTTGACAATTTCCTTCATGTTTCATGATTCATAAGTTGTCAGGAATGAGATATTTAAACCCATCATTTTCTTCCTTGGAGTTATCCTGGTATAGATTTCACCTAAAGCCTTTCCTAAGGAATGTTGCTATTATGGTGCTTATCAACGATCCAAGTTTTCTCCTATCCGCTCAGCGAAAGAAGTTTTTCATCTCTTCGTCGATCTACAACAAGCAATTGTTTTCGTTAGTGGCAGAATTCTTGTCAAGTTTTGAGATGTTTACGTAAGCCCACGTGAATCACATCTTTTCATTGTTTCCGACCACTCCGTTCAACCCTTCTCCTAAGGATGCTCTTTAAAATTCATTTGAGGTAGAAGATGTTTTTTTCTTCTCCGTTCTTCTGATTCCATTCTTACATTTGTTCTAGAGGCATTGTGATGTTGCTCCCTTCACCCATCATCTTCTTGGGGAGTTGTGTCATCTCTTCAAGTTCCTTTTATCTTATCAAGTCTTGCCCCTCTTTTCAATCGGAGTGCTGCCCAAATTCTATCCTTCTCATTCGTTGTCTATCTCGTTTAAACCTGAGTGGTTTTCAAATTCGTTCTTGTCCCTTGGGCTTTTTTCATGCCCTTGCAAACTTTAAGGTTCGTGGTTTCACTTGTTTGTCAAACAAGCAACTTATTTTACCTCTTCCTCTTCCCTTCCGTTTTCATCCCTAGATCTCGGGGCGAGATCTCTTGTAAGTGGAGGAGAGTTGTGACGCCCCAAGACCGACACTTCAGATGCCTTCCAGGTATTTCGAGTTTCGTCGCGTGAGTTGTTTTGTTCGTTGCATTCATCTTTGCATCATGTGCATTGCATCATGTCATCTGCCCCCCTTTTTAAAACTCAGCTAAATAAATTGCATGGATCTTCGATCCATTTAAATCGAGGGAAATGCACATGGTAATTTCTCTTTACAACATATAAAAGTCTCCCAATATTATTATGCACCTATATCAAAATATTCCATTAACTTTGGAATCACCCATAAAGACACTTGCAAAATAATTCTATGCCTTTTCTGATTCAAGTTTGGTCTCCAAAGTTTGTCCTCATATTCTTTTATCGCTTTCCCGAGCTCCACTTTAATTCTTAACATTTCTAGACCTTCCGAACCCCCACTCCCTATTCACCCATTTCAGTTAAATTCAAATGTGTTTGAATCTAAACCTTGCATCCATAACCATTCCTATTTTCATGGATTAAGCTCATTTTTCTGAGTCTGAGAAAATTAACCCCATACTCAAATTCTTTCCCAACCCGTCTCTTCCTTTTTCTTCTCTCTAATGTTTTCTGCTAAAGAAGAGAGAGAGAGCAGCTCAACCAGACCCCGTGCTCCCCTCGGCCCACCAAGGCCCAACAGCAGCAGTAGCTGCCAGTTTGGCCCAGGGCCCGACAGCCTCCTCTCGGACCCTATCTAACCCTGACCCTCTTCCCGATCGATCCCCACTCTCTCCCTCGTCCGCCCCTCTAGCGCTGCCTGCACCCGATCCCCATCTCCCTCGCTCGATCCCCTTCCCTCGATCCTTCGAGCGTGAGCCCCACAACACTTTGCCTCGTCGCCGGTCAACCATGGCTGCGCCATGGTCGCCTCCTCCCTCGACCGCACCGGCAACCGGAGCAGTTGCCGGCTGCCGCCCCGTTGCAGCTCCATGCCTCGCCGTCCCCTACGTGTTCCGTCACCTTGCAGCCGCCGCCTGGCCATCCGCCCATCGACCTCCTCTGCTCCAGCCGTGGGCACCTCCTGCTCGAGACCCACCTTCGGCCTCGCCATGGTTCTCATGCGCCAGCTCCGTCCGACAAGGATGTCTCCCCGCTGCCTTCTCTTGTCGCGACCAGGATCCCGTCCTCGCGCCTCTGGTCACCTCGCCACCCCATCACCCGTCCCGTGCCCGCGTCCGTGTAGCACCATATCTGCCACCTCCACGCACCTCCGATCACCTCCTGAGGCAGGGCCTTGGCAAGTCCCTTGATTCAGATTCATCAAGACCGGCAAGTTCGACTTCCGCACCGTAATGTCAAGTACATCACGCCTATGCCAAGTACGACTACACAACCGGAATACGACAAGTACCTCGACAATGTGTACATCTACACCGCCAAGACCTAGACCACCCTGAACCACGTCGTCTTGCCAGATCGTCAAGACCATCTCGGTTCTCGCAAGTACCTCTACACCCAAAGACGTTGGATGCCCAAGTTTCACTACAAGATGTACCACTACCGTCGCCGAAGACCTGTGTAACGCAAGCGTCAAGTTCGACTACCCTTGTCGTGTACAACTACCATCGACCCCAAATTACTCGGATTCGTCAAGTTCCTATCCGAAACAAATGTGTACCACTACTTCCCTCAACAAACTCGTTCCGCCCCAAAAATGCACGCTTTGAAGGTCTAACCGCCGAGACGATGACCTGTGGATGAATGCATGTGTGTTGAATGAGATGCTCGTGTTTGCACCGTATCCGAATTGTCGCTTGGACGTTCTTCCTCGTTTGCCATGCCATTGACCCGTGGGTCACCTGGTAACCGGGATCACCCCACCATCCTTGCATGACTCGCGCTCGTCACACTTTCTTTTGCACCGACATCTCGATGCGTTGTCAGATCATCGGAATGTTGCCGCGGCACCATTTCCGTTGTTGTTGCTGTGGCACCCCTTTCGTTCCGCCATGGTGACCAAATGCTTCATAACATGCTCATGTCGTCATTTTCTTCAAATTGCATAAAACTTGTATATTTCATTCGCATCATGTTAACAACATTTAAAATGTTTAAAATTGTTATTTGCATCAAATTGCTGAATGGCATGTGGGGATTTTTTGGAATTACTGTCTGTTGTTTCAGCCCCACTTAAACTTGCCTAGATAGGTAATTTCATTATGCTTCACCTCTTGTCATGTTAACCAACATTTAATATTATTGGGTACATAAACTTGAGTGAAGTAAATAATTGAATGTGGTGTTTCGTCAATATGCAAATCGTTGCACATTCGGCTCCACTTAACTTGTAGTATTATTTGTTGCACTTTGCCATGCCATGACTCAATAAACCGGACATGCAACATACTTGTTTGTGCATCATGCCATGCTTATGTGATGGTTGTTTACTATGTTGTTTGCTTCTTTCCGGTTGGGCTTCTCCTTCCGGTTACGTTGCGATTGTGAGGATCCATTCGACTATGTTGGTTCGTCTTCTTCATGGACTCGGTCTTCTTCCTAACGGGATTTCAGGCAAGATGACCGTTACTCTGGATACCACTACTATCTTTGCTTTGCTAGTTGTCTCGATGCTATCGCTATGTCGCGCTACCTACCACTTGTTTATCAAGCCTCCCAATATGCCATGAAACAACCTCTAACCTTTTTCCACCATCCTAGCAAACCGTTGTTTGGCTATGTTACCGCTTTGCTCAGCCCCTCTTATAGCGTTGCTAGTTGCAGGTGCAGTTGCATTTGTTCCATGTTGGGACATGGATATCACAATATCTCTTATTTAATTAATGCATCTATATACTTGGTAAAGGGTGTAAGGCTTAGCCTTTTGCGTGGTGTTTTGTTCCACTCTTGCCGCCCTAGTTTCCGTCATACCGGTGTTATGTTCCTTGATTTTGCGTCCCTAACACGGTGAGGGTTTATGGGCCCCTCTTGATAGTTGGCTTTCAATAAAACTCCTCCAGAAAGGCCCAACATTGGTTTTACCATTCGCTCAACATAATAACTTAACATGATAATAAACTTGACGCATAGGGAGTTAGCACTACCCGAGGTTCATTCAACCTAATACAGGGGGGCCAGTGCCAATGGTGTTGGTCCCAAACGGGCGGACTGCGGGGCCGCCTTGGGGAAACCCGAGGTATTTGGTATATACCTGTACGCTGACCCATCCGGACGTGGCCCAAGACAAGATACGCGCGGCTACTATCAGGGTGTCGGCAAGCCCGAAGGTTTTGCTGGATTAGTTTTACCATTGTCGAAATGTCTTGTGCACCGGGATTCCAAATCTGATCGAAGGATCCTGCGATGGAGGATTGTCTCCACGGACCGTGGTCTTGTCATGGGCTAAGTTGGGATACCCCTGCAGGGTTTAAACTTTCAAGAGTCGTGCCCGTGGTTTTGTGGCAGATGGGAATTTGTTAATATCTGGTTGTAGAGGACTTGACGTAACCGTGACTGTCTCTTTTCGGGGAAGTTCGAGAGGAGAACACGGTTGGGTTATGTTTGAACGTAAGTTGTTCAGGATCACTTATTGATCATTACTAGTTTGTGACCGTTGCGTAGTTTGTCATCTTACTCTTGTACTCGTAAGTTAGCCACCATATATTGATTACTCGCTTGTTGCAACCTCACCACTTATCCATTCCATACCCTTTAAGCTTTGCTAGTCTTGATACCCATTGTAATGGGATTGCTGAGTCCTTGTGGCTCATAGGTTACTACAACAATAGTTGTAGCTACAGGTAATGCAATGATCGTATCGTGAGAGAGATGCTTGATTGTTCAGAGTTCTTCTTCTGCTTCTTCTTTGATCAAGGGATAGGTTCTGGGTTGGAGAGCCTGGGATTAGCAGGGTGGATGTCGTTCTTCTACATCGTTTGATTTCATCCGTAGTCGGATCCTGCTCTTTTGTATGATTATTGACATGTTTTGATGAACTATTGTATTGATGCTGTAGCTTGTGGCGAGTGTAAGCCTTTATCTTGTATTCTCATCTTTTCAGTACATGGTATATTGTAATGATATCCACCTTGCTATGCGCTCGAAATGCGATTGTGCCCCGATCATGAATTCATCACGTGATCGGGATAGAGTTGCATCTTGGGCGCTACAAGTTGATATCAGAGCCTTACCGACCTTAGGAGCCCTGCTTGATCGAACCGTTGACATTGTTGAGTGTAGAAGCAAAAAAACTATTTTGAGTCTAGTTATATCGGAGAGTAGGAATTCTTTTTACTCCTTTTCCCCTTCGTCGCTCTGGTGAGGACTCCTGACGTAGGTATTTTCCCACTCTTCTATCCTTTTTCACTCAAATTGTTTTAGGATCACGCGCGTATTGTTGGATCATTGTGATATCATTGTGACGGCGATTCTGTCTTGGTGCCTCCTAACATTTAGGGGTTGTGGCAGTGTCCCGGAGTCTATCTCTACATAGATAGATCTTGTCTACATCATGTCATCGTTCTTATTGCATTACTCCGTTTTTCCATGAACTTAATACACTAGATGCATGCTGGATAGCGGTTGATGTGCGGAGTAATAGTAGTAGATGCATGTAGGAGTCGGTCTACTAATCTTGGACGTGATGCCTATATAATGATCATTGCCTGGATATCGTCATGATTATTTGAAGTTCTATCAATTGCCCAACAGTAATTTGTCTACCCACTGTTTGCAATTTTTCTCGAGAGAATCCACTAGTGAAACCTATGGCCCCCAGGTCTTCTTTCTCATATATTTGCCTTTGCGATCTTTTTTTATTTGCTTTTATTTTCAGATCTATTAATCCGAAAACCCAAAAATACTTTGCTACACTTTATTTTATTTGTGATCTATTTATCCAATCTATTACAACCTTTTTACCGTCAAGCACCAATTTCTGGCACCGTTACCCAAAAGGGATTGACAACCCCTTTAACACGTCGGGTTGCGAGGATTTGTTATCTGTGTGCAAGGGTTGTTTACGTTGTGTTGCTTGGTTCTCCTACTGGTTCGATAACCTTGGTTTCATATCTAAGGGAAATACCTACCGCCGCTGTGCTGCATCATCCCTTCCTCTTTGGGGAAATACCAACGTAGCTTCAAGCGACATCAGTTGCTGAGGCTGACATCCTCTTCGGAGGTAGGTAAGTAATTACCGTCTTTCCGAATCCTCGTGATCAGCGTGTTCGGGGTTGTATTGGCCTTCTTCCCTTTCATCCTGCTCGAACGTAGGCTGAACAGGTTGGTTGGCGTCTTCGGCATTCTCCGGGGTGTCATTGCCCCCGGTGCCGGTATTGCTTTCCTTCTCCTGACGTGATCGTGAGCGGCGCCGCTGACGTCGGCGCTTCGGTGGTGACTTGACGGGCTTGTCCTCAATCGGATCTTGAGTGCCATCATCGTTCTTCTTCTCGGGCATATCCACCATGTATACGTCATAAGTAGAAGTAGCCATACAACGCCCAGTGATGGGCGGGTTTTGGCCTGGTCCGGCTCCGGCATCGTCATCCATACCGTCGATGTCTTCGGAGGCGTAGTCTAGCTTGTCGGTTAGGTCCCTGACAATAGTTATTAAGTGGGTGGTGGGTGGGACGTAAAATTCCCTGCTCTCAGCCCCCAGTGCAAGCTGGGTGTAGTTTGAAAGTGGTACTTCTATGATGGCGAGAGACCACATTAGGTCCAACACCTCCTTCATGAGCGAAAGCTAGACATGTGTTTGTGGATCTGCGGAGCTGGGTTTGATAATCACCACTTGATCGAGCTCAGAGGACACAGACCTCGAGAGTTTAGGGTTGACATCCAGAGACGAGTACGGCTTCCCGATGATAGGAAGAGTCATGTTTGACTCAGGGCCCGCTGACGTCATGGTCACCTCTAGGTCTCTGACTGGAAGTTCCATATGGGAGAGAGTCCGGCGGGGTTTATCCTCTCGTCTTCGGACGGATGGTCCGCTCTGGATCTAAGGCAAGGACAGGCACGAGAGTCGATCCTTGAGCGGAATCTAATGGTGGATCCGACGGGCTTCCTTCATGTAGATGAGGCGCGGCGGCCAACACTACAAAAAAATACACTTCCGTGATGATACGTGTTTTTCACAGTAGGTCACGTTTTCTGTCATGCATGTACATCCATGACAAATTTATGACAGAATCAAGATAGTCATACATGTGTTGTCGTAGAAGTGTTCCATGACATTACCAAAATTATCATCACGAAAGTGTCCACTTCCATGACGATAAATCGCGCGTCACATAAGTGCTTTCGTCAAGGGTGACCGACATGTGGCATCCACCGTAACGGAACGCCGTTAAGATATCGGGCCTGGTTTTGGATCCGATAACCCATTAACAGCCCCGACCAATGGGGATTTTCCACGTGTAAAATCATCATTGGCTGGAGGGAACACGTGTCGGCTCGCCGTTAGGACAGATGTCATCCACTCATTGGACCCAAAGCACCTATGATACGTCGACACGTGGCACGGCCCAACAGAGGCCCATTCCCGTGAAAAGGCCGGCCCGTTTGACTTGGTCAAAAGGTGGCGGGCCAGCCCATGGCAAGCCTGTTAACAGCCTGTTCGCATATAGCCCATTTATAGCCTGCTAACCCAGGGCCCATTTACGACCTATCCGAATTAGGCCCAATAGCGTCATCTGGGCCGTCCAATATAATCCCAGCCCGTTTTAACTTCCGGCCCATGTATGGCCCATGACGTCTTTCGGCCCATATGAGGCCCTTAGTAACCCTCGGCCCATTAACGGCCCGTAATGAACAGTGTATCACTTTATATCCATTAACGACCAATTATACCGTTGGGCCGTTTCCAGCCCATGTTATCTTTCGGCCTTCTCAAGGCCCATTTATTCTTGGGCTCATTTCCAGCATTCGTTTACTTTCGGCCCGCTACTATCATTTTCTGCTTGTGGGCCAAATTCAGCCCATGGTTACAGTCAGCCCATTTGTGGCCCGTTAATATGTTGGGCCGTTTTCATAGTGTCATCAAATACAGCCAATTAACGACGACCCGTTATGGTCGGCCCATGAACGGATGATTTCAACTCTAGCCCATTTACGGCCATAATGTGGTCTATTATTGGCCCGTATTTGGCCAACCGATCATACGGCCCGTAGAAGGCCCATTAATGATACGGCCCGTAGAAGGCCCATTGTGTCTACGGCTCGTATAAGGCCCATTGTTTCTACGCCCCGTAGAAGGCCCATTATTTCTATGACCCTTAGAAGGCCCATTGTTTCTACGGCCCGTAGGAGGCCCATGTTAACTACAGTAAATATGTAGCCCATGGTTAATGTGGCCTAGTTTTAAAAAATAGGCTATTGCGGCCACTAGCAAACCGCGGAAAAAGAACTGCACTGACTACAAGAAAACAAATAAACAAGACAATAAGGAAATAAATAGGCAAGCAACTTATGCTAGGCTATCACGGCTATTACACATATTACATCCACTGGGCATCAAAGTTCGCCACCAGTGCAAATATAGGGAACAAAGCAGCATATAAACGCCACAGCAAAACAAGTCCAGAACTGAAACCACTTCAGAAGAGCTCAAGAAACAATATCCTGAGTACCCATAATGCCGGCAAGATGCTTAGCAAGCTTATTAACTTTCTCTTGTTTGGCGCTTAAATCCTCCAGCACTTGCCGTTGCACCAAAAAGTATGCATCTAAATTCTGCAGGGACTTCCTCAGTCCTTCGGCTTCCTGTCGCATAACATCTGATCGATGTCTTTCAACTTGAAGTTGAGACTCAAGAAGCCGAACTGATTTAGGCAGCGAGTTCGAAGAGCTGGTGCCAGCAGTAGTAGCCAGTAACTCGAACACTACATCAAGACAAGACTGGGGTTGTCTCAGTGTCTTCAATATTGTTTTTATCAGCTTTCTTGGAGACCAACAGGGATGTCTCACTATCTTGAACCTTATCTGCATTACTTCCTGTACCATTGCATAACGGGGTACTCTTCTCCAATATTTTATCCGCATTCTAAAAGAGAAACAAACAAACACATCACATGTTTACAATGTAGTATATGAAACTCGTTTTGGTAAACCAGTTCAGTAGTAAGGTGGACAGGATAACAGCATGAAACAAACATATATCTATGTAGTATGGTCACTGTATGGTCTATATCATTCTAGTTTATGTTGCCAAATCAAGATAGATATAGTTCAAATCATATCTATTTAAGACAAAGCATCTTAGACAGAATATAAGTCTGGGAAACTACACAGCAATAACAACACTTGTAAGGTGCATGGCATGAGAATATAATTGTTTATTCAATTGAAACTGAAATCAACATAGAGCAAGTTACAACAGCAAACACGTTAAAGAAACAGGTTTAAAACATACCTGTTGCGCCATTGGAGTTTCAATTGCATCCTTCAAATTTGAAATTAGTTGGTATGAGTAAATATAGTGATGCAAGAGTAAAGTAGTATGAACCATAGCTATGGAACCTGACCTGAGAACAATTCTTCTTCTGCTTTAAGCGTTGACTTGGGGTTCGGAGTGGTGGTCCTCGTGCTTTGGGCACTGCAGTTGCCTTACTAACTGCTCATGTTTGGGTGCTCTGTGGTGGAGACGGTGCTGTGTCAACGGGAACTGGGTTACTATCTACTGGGGTTGGGGTTAGAAGGGGTGTAGCCGGTTCTCTGTCCAATTGGGTAGGGGTACAATCTACGTGAGTCTGGGTTATGTGTGGTGGAGCTGGTTCTTGGGCAAGTACAACCGTGGTTCTATCTCCATCGACAGGTAGCACGATCTTTTCTGAAGACCGTGTTTTTACTCCCACAGATACTACCATCACCCCCTCCAATTGAAATGGCTGATAAACAAGAAAAGTAATTGAATGTACAGACATTGTAAGATAGACAGGTGCAATGGATAGTAGGGAAGAAAACAGGGCATGAAATAATTCACATTTATGTTGTCTAACCAAACAGAATAGCAAGACATAATTTCACATATATGATGGCTAATTAAACAGGATAGCATGACACAATTTCACATGTATGATGGCTAACTAAATAGGATAGAATGACATACTTCAAAATATGATGACTACGTAAATAGGATGACATGATATAACTATACGATGTGTCTATTAAAGTGGTTGGCATGCCATAAATCACAAGCATGCCGTCGATGGAAACATGATGGCGTGATATAATTCACGGATAGAATGACATAATTCAAAATATGATGACTATGTGAACAGGATGAGATGATATAACTATATTATGTCTTTAGAAAATGGGTTGGCATGCCATAATTCACATACGTGCTGTCTATGTAAACATCATGCCATGATATAATTCAAATATATGATTTATATACTAAGGAAGTGAGAAGAGGGCAATCGCATATATGATGTGTCAACTAAGGAGATGGCATTCAATATCGTGTATATGATGTAAAAACTAAGCATTGCAATACAACATATGCATGATATGAGTAATATAACCCTGCCAAGTTTGAGCATACACCTCAGGGGATAATAGGACTGGTCATCTTCCTCTGAATCCTCCTTTGAAGAGCTATCTGTAACCAGCAAGATATCTGCTTCACCAGGTAGCATTGTCTGCTCTAAAGACCTTGTTTTCACTCCAGATTTCTCCATCACCAATTCAAATGGCTGATGCACAGGAAGATCAGTTGAATATACAAACATTGTCGACAAAAGCAATGAGAAATACAAAAAAGGATGGCATGATATAATTCACATATATGATGCTTGGCTAAACAGCATGGCATGGCATAATTCACATATATAATGCCTTGCAACAAGATAGCATTGCATAATTCACATATATAATGTCTTGCAACAAGATGGCATTGCATAATTCACATATATGGTAATTAGACACTAAGCAGGTGGCATTCACACAAAGCATGTCTAAACTAAGCAAATGACATAGCAATGCAAGATACCATATGCATGATATGAGCATCATAACCCTGCCAATTTAGAGCATGGACCTCAGGGGGGGGGAATAGGACTGGTCATCTGTCTTTGAATCCTCCTCCGAGGAGCTATCTGTAACCAGCAAGACATGCGCTTCGTCAGATAGCATTGTCTGCTCTGAAGACCTTGTTTCCACTCCAGATTTTTCCATGACCATGCCGAATGGCTGATGCACAGGAAGAGTAATTGAATGTACTAAAATTGTTGACAAATTTAACACGTAATAAAAAATGATGTCATGATATAATTCACATATAAGATGACTGGCTAACCAGGGAAGGCATTACAAAATTCACATATATGATGCCTGGCTAAACAAGATGGCATTGTATGATTCACATATACGATAAAGAAACTAAACAGATGGCATTGACACAAAGCATGTCTAAACTAAGCAGATGCCATCTTTGATGTATACAGTAAGCAATACAAGGCACCATATGCATGATATTACCAACATCAGCATGCCAAGTTAGAGCGAATACGTCATGGGGTAAATAGGAGTGGTCTTCTGCTTCTGAATCCCCCTCAGAATAGTTATCTTCCTCTTGATTACGATCCGAAATGGGTGGAGGGGGGCTGCCTTTGCGCCCACCATGGAGCGACGTCTGCATGAAATTTTATTGCCACGCAAGGCTCGTCTCTTTTGCTCTACATGTTTAGTTCCATTGTGTACAATAACTGACATGCATAGGAATAAAACATAGTGAGATTATGTAAGGAGTTCATGCACAAATCCAGAGTGATGCTAGCAAACTATGGATAGACCCAAAACAAATGATAGCAGGCGGATAATAGCTTTAGTTAAAAAATACAGATAATGGATCCTTTAATGTTTGTTTGCACCCAACATGAAACTCATAGTAGACACCCGAGATTAACGAGATATTGCTGCCCAAATATGTACCCCACAACCATTTAAAAACTCGAGTTTCAGCATAAGTTTGGACCTGAGTCGGAGTCTAATAGGTGAACACGATGATAAAGTAGCATGTCATCATATTAAGCGATGCATAATGTAAGCAGACATGGAAGAGTGCGACCTCTCTTGCGGACCCATGTAGTCCTCAAGGTCATCTGCTCAGTTGATGATGGTAATGTAGTTGTCGTGGCTGCCAGCAGCGGGGAAGAAGATCTAAGGCGGCGAAAGACAGTCTGGAGAGTGGACCCTGCTGTGGTGAACCCTTCCGTCGTTGGTGCAGCTAAGCTGGGGTGGAACACAACACCGCAGGAGCAGGAAAAACCACACAAGGTTTTCTTTGACACATATCTGTAACAGAAGTAATTGTGTAAGGGCTTGTTTGAATTTGAGGATTCTAACAATGCAGGGATAGGAAATAGATAGGAATAGGATAGGAATGCACGTGCAAAACAAAGAATTTAAAAACACAGGATTTCTGCCAATCTGGGTGTTTGGTTCACAAGAATTGGAAGATCACAGGATGCAAAGAAGCATGTTGAGATTAAGTCAAACCACAAGAAGTGTACAACCTCTTTGGCGAAGCCATGTCAATCTCAGCGTGATTGGGTTGGCCGGTGAGGATGCTCCTGCTTCAGCCTCGGCATCGTATAACTCACCGAAGCTGCTCCAATGATGAAACCCTCCATCACAGCGGAGCAGTACCTCGGGCTCCATCTCCAGACGCCTAAGATCTTCTTCCCCTCCTCTGACAGCCAATCACGCTGGGTGGCGGACGGAGGAGGGTGTGGGGCTTCGCGGGTTTTGCCGGCCTCGGTGTACGAATGGGTGGGCGGATGGGATGGGAGTGGGGAACCATGGCTTAGGGACGTGTTTGTCCGAAATGTGGGGTAAGTTATGAAAGTACCCCCACCGATTTGAGGCGGTTCTTTCGGTTCAGGGGTATCACGGGCATTTCGCGTGTCGGGATTCCACAGGAGGTGGTAGTTTTCACGCGCGTTGTAATTTTGGAATAGCAAGGCGCGGGTTGAGGTGGAGGGAGTTGTCGGAGCACAGCGAGACAAAGATATATCTTAAATATTTCGGGCTAACAAGGCGCGGGTTGAAGAGGCGGGAGTTTCGCAGCACGATAGACAGAGACGCTAGCTTGAAAATTCGGCATAACAAGGCGTGGCTTGAAATTTCGGGAGAACAAGCTTAACGTGTACCCAAAAAAAGACAATTTAGACTAGTATGATATACTACGTACAATGTGTTTAACACGCACAACACACACATACACCATTTAGACTAGTAAGGTACGCGTGCATTGCACGCATGAGATTTGGCAACCAAATTATGAATAAATACCACATTATAGCATGTAAGCTTTTGAGTCATATATGCATGATGTGGATGTTCGTTTAATTCTTATAGTTCATTTCATTTAAAATCATCTAGTTTTTATAAGAAAGCTAATCTATTTTAAGATTCATGGAATTATGCGTTGTAAGGCATAAAATAAAAACAAATCATATAGAAAAACATTTGGGTAATTATGATACGGAAGATTCTAGAACAAAGATGAAGTGCTTGTGTTTTGAGGTTTGTGCATTACACTTAAGTTCAACCACAGAGTCTTCTAGATTATACATGTGGCAAAATCTGATGGAATCTAGATGATATCGAACGGCCAGTAGTGCTCAAATTTGCCAGCTCTGCACCATCGGATTGGCCTCATCCAACGACCATCTTTCAAAGTTAAAGTTATCCGCGCACTATATAAAAAATATATAATATAATATATATACGGGTATAGATATAGATATGTGATGCGAAAGCCACCCATCATCTCCAATTAGAATAGTTTGTCCATGCACGGATGCAATGTGGCCAAACGATGTCTGCCATTGTTATCTCAAATTCAAACCAATCTGACCTTGTTCAATGTGTATGCATTGCAACATGCTCGTTTCCAAACCACACCGCGAAGATCTCCGTTATATTCATGCATGCATGGGTTTCAAACATCATGATCTGTTATTCAAATATTTCAATTCAACTTTACATTGATTATGACCTCACCTAGTCTTTTACACCCACACATTGGTCTTCTCTTTATAATTGTACCACTAACTTTCTCTCGTGCATGCATGCACACACACTACCAGTCGGCATTATCCATCGCACACACGCAATCTTTTTCTTCAGGTCGGTCTCCCATGAAGGCACACACACACATCCCCCTCTCCATCATATCGGGCATTCTTTATCTCTGACGTGCATGCGCAATGATCGATGTTCCTCTATGTGTGTGTGTGTGTATAGCTAGGTCTTTCATAGTTTTCCACATAAACCGATCAATCTATATATCTAGTGAGGTCTCACCCTCTTTCCCACGTCCACATCGATCAATCTATACCTCTCTATATAGGATTACATATATAGCTAATACACCCACATTAATTATATATCCAATGCCCCCCTCTCATCATCCATGCCTTCCGCTTCATCTCTCAGACGCGCGCACAATGGCCAAGACAGGGGTAGCAAGGGCCCTGCCCCCCTAACATCACTATATATCGAGGCTAATAAGAATGTGATCATTAGACAATTGCTGGTAAAAATGGTTTAATTTGATGAATTGGCCCTCCTCGTAAATGATTAGCAATGCTTGGCCCCCTAGCTCATGGGACATTTTTCATGGCTCCGCCACTACGCGCAACAGCGCATGTTCTCGCCCCCTCTCTCTAAATATCTATCTCGCAGTTGTGCATTCCTTCATAGTCTCCCTCCACTCGGCCCCTCGCCCTCGCACCATCTTCTAGCCCCCACCGGATTTTGCCACATGTACAATCTAGCAGACTCCATGGTTGAACTTAAGCATAATGCACAAATCTCAAAACAACAGTGGTTCGCCTTTGTTCTAGAATCTTCCGTATTGTAACTGCCCAAACTTTGTTTCTAGTTGAACTTCCATTCTTTGTTTGTACTTTATGCTTTACAATGCACAATTCCATGAATCATAAAATAGATTAAGGGCTTCTTTGATTCAAAGGATTCTCGAAGGAATTTTGGAGGATTCTAATCCTTCGGATATTTTTCCTATCTTGGTTGTTTGATTCATAGGATTGTAAACCATAGGAAGTTTATGATTCATTTGCACTAGATTTCATAGGAAACATCCCATCCACTCAAACCTCTTTGAAAGAATTCTGTGTTTTTTCTATGCACAATCAAACACTCGTACCATCCTGTAGGATTCAAGACGACATTCCACTCTAATCCCATGTTCTTCCTATTCCGCGTTTTGGAAATCCTACGAATCAAAGAGGCCCTAGGTTTTTTTATAAAACCTAATTGATTTTGAATGAGAGGAACTATAAGAATTAAACGAAGGTCTACATCAGGCATATATGACTCAGAGCTTACATGCTACAGTGTGGTATTTATTCGTAATTTGGTTGCAAAATCTGACGCGTGCAATGCACGTGTACCTTACTAGTACTTCGAGTATGTGCAAAACACAATGGCACGCTACACAGTGTCTCTCTTAAAGTTCATGAAGCCACGTGGGCACGTGGCACATGTGGAGGCGTTGTCGCGACATCCTTGTGTGGATTGATCACAGTGACGTGCTGCTGGTTCCAAAGAATGTACTCGTCCTCCCTGAGCCGCACTGGCGGTACATGCACGAAGCGAAGATGTGCACGCATGCCACACACGCACTGATTCCCTCGCATGCACACGCGGGTACATGGGCGGACGCAATTTTGTACCAAGATCCACCCCATGTGATAATTTGACTCGTGTAAAGTCCTTCACTTCATTGATGGTCAATTAATACAACGCATGCAACTTGAGTGGACGTGAGTGCGGAAGAAAGACATTACTACTCCACTGCGCGCATGTGAGTAGTTAAATCATGGGTTGCTAGTAGTACTTCCATTGATCTCCTTCGTATTTTGTGCCAATTTTTGACAGTAACATAATATTTACGCAGCTGAGCAGTGCAGTCTACTTGAAATTTATGTTCCACTAAACACATAGGGAGCTGTTTCGGGCCTCGAAACCAAAAACCATCAATTAATCTTTACCTTGTTCCCATCACATTCGAAAGTGCTAGTCCTACAATTAAGTGCAAGCTTGCTCACACCTACCAGTACGTACCAAACCTGAACGTGTTCCCACTATGCAGGTTTTAGTAATAGTGCTAGTACTTAGGTTATAAAAAGGGGAACTACCTAACCGAAAATGACTGCACATTCCTCCTCAACTCCTCATCCACAAGAAACAATCAAGCCATATCCATCGTGAGTTCTGGGTCGAGAGATTTCCACCAGAGAGAGGTGAGCATGGAAGAGGAAGCACGAGAGATGTCCTGCCTCGCCGCGAAAGCAGCCGACATGTCCAGCCATGCAGCAGTAGCAACACAGAGGTCCCGCCGCGCCGCCGAAGCAGCACGGAGGTCCCGCCGCGCTGTCGATGTAGCAGATTGGTCTGACCATGCCACGGAAGCAGCAGAGATGTCCCGCCGCGCCACCGAAGCAGCAGGGATGTCCCACTGCGCCGCGGCGGCCTGGGAAAATTTCTCGCGGGTAGGCGAGGACTCTTACAGGCGCATGCATGCGATAGTCCATAGCCAGAT
This sequence comes from Triticum urartu, assembly GCF_003073215.2. Taxonomy (NCBI): domain Eukaryota; kingdom Viridiplantae; phylum Streptophyta; class Magnoliopsida; order Poales; family Poaceae; genus Triticum; species Triticum urartu. The sequence continues at coordinate 218,992,290 of NC_053027.1, forward strand.
GGATCAGATCTCCGTCTGGGCGAGGATGCAGGACGAGGCTACCAGCATCATCCGGCAACTCGGGGAGGGTAATGCGAAGCTCCGGGGCGAGCGCGACTTGCTGAGGGCGAAGATCGCTGGAAGGGCGAAGCAGGAGGAGGAGACCGCTGCCGTGTTGTAGAGGACGGGCGTCATCATCAAGAAACTTATGGACGAGAATGCCATGCTCCGCATTGAGCACAACAGGCTGGTGGAGGAATCCATGGATGCTGCCAAGCAGCGTATTAAGGACATGAAACTGATGAAAGAGATCATCCCCGCCGTGAGAACTAGTCTCCGTGACCTGGAGTGCATAAAGAAAGTAGAGATCAGCGAGCCAGAATGTTGTATGCGTCTTCCTTCTTCTTTTGCCCTTGTGTATTTCGGACATAGCCGAATGTGGATTTTTTAATTATCTTCCTAATTATGTAAGACAATTATTATCCACTCTCGTCCTCCTTATATATATTCATCAGTCTTGCTATAAGTCGCAGTAGATGCTATATAGGTCCATCGGATCTTACATCAAGATCCGTGCAATATTTTATTTTCAGATTTTCTTTTTTCTCTCTTAAATCTCAGTCGAGTGAGACATTGCCACGCCATTAAACAGAGGCTTGGGCACCATTAATGGTACCTTGGGAGAGAGGTGGACGGCAGATGGAGGTTAAAGGGCTCTCCTCCCGATAAGCACGCGCAAGGGTCTGATCGCACGCCTCCCGTACTCAAATAGCTACCCTGCATGGCGCCTCCTAGCTAATAAAAAAAGGGGACGCGTGGCGGCACGTAAATGGTAAATAGAACGCCCACGGTTTCAATAATACTTGCGTTTCCAATTGTAACATGACATCACTTGTTCCAAAATGACTTTGTTGATTGTTAATGTGTGCGCCTTTGCAAATCGGATAGCAAAATTACCACAACATGTTGGTGCCATGTCATGGCACCAAGCCATGTTTCATGATTTTCATGCGTGTTTCGGATTTACAGGAATTAAAAAACCAAGTTTCTTAATGTTTCCAGCCGAGCCATGACGCCCAGATGTTTGAATTTCATTCTCATTTCTGGCATGGGACCTAGAAATTTACCCGAGGACACACATGTGATTTTTCAACCAGCTTTGGTGCACTGGAGCATGTGCTTGTATTTAAAAATTGAATTATGCACACAAAGGTGACACGTTCCCTCTCAGAACCACGAGCCTTCTTGAGAAAAGCTCCGGTTTGCAATAAACTTATACCAAAACTTGTTCCTATTCTGCATTTTTTTACCACAGCATGGTAGTACCATGACATGACACCATGCCAAGTTTCATGATTTTCAGGCGTGTTTTGGATTTACAAGAATTTTAAAACCAAGCTTCTCAATGTTCTCAGCCGAACCACGATGCCCAGATGTTTGAATTTCATTCCCATTTCTTGCATGGGACCTAGAAATTCACCCGAGGAGACACATGTGATTTTTCAATCAACTTTGGTGCACGGGAGCATGTGCTTGTAGTTTGAATTTGAATTATGGACATTAAATGACCAGAAACTCAATTAATGTATGAAAAAAGGCCAAGTGCACCCGGAATAATTCCAAAATTTAACAGGTCACTCATATAGTTCTATGTTGCCTCTGTAAAGAAAATCTGGCGGTAGGCATCGTATATTGTTTCGCACACAAAGGTATAAAGAAATAAAGAAATAAATAAATTAGCCCTATTTAATTCTTGGGTTCTTATTATTTATGCCACTAGTTGTGTATCCCTACTCAGTTTTGCCATTAGAAGTTACAACTACTCAAAAAATGCCATCGATCCATGAGATGCCTGCTCAAAAATGCAATTAGATATCTAAAAATGCCATCATTACGTTAGATGTTTGCTCAGAAATGCCATTAGACATTGTTATTTTCACGTCAAACCCCGTTGACCATGTTACATGACAAAAATAAGCCGATTCTCACAATGATAAGTTAATGGTGTCCAGCACAACACACCCCTCAAATAAAACTAAGCACCCTGGAATTCTTTGACAAAACTAAGCACCAGGAAATTCTTTGACAACTAAATTGCTGGCTATATGATGTTGGCCATATATATTGTACATATATAATGTCAAGAAACGAGTGGTAGTACTATACCAACTAAAAGATGAAATGTACGAAATATAACGAGAAGAAACATAACATAGTTCTGCTGGAGGCTTAGCACAACAGACCCCTCAAATAAAACTAAGCACACCAGAAATTAAACTAAGCAACTAATTCGGTAGACACTACATTAGAACCACCATGAGCAACGACACTGCCACCTTACTCGGAGTCCTCGTCCACGTCCTCGACTTCGTCCTTGTCCCTCTTCCTCTTGGCCGATACTTCTTTGCTTGAATCGCACACTTGGCTCTTGCTCTTCATCCAACCCTTGTAGACATTGAAACAAAGGTAGCCATCCATTGCAGCGTAGTGGATGTGGTCCATATCTAGTACATTCCACTGCCATGCATGACGATGAAACATGTACGAAGGTTTCTCTAGTTTACCGTACAAAGGATGAACCATGGCTCCTGCCAGGGTCAGCATTGAAGGCTGATCAAGGGAGGGAACCAGCCTTCTTTCTGGAGGTCGAAGGGGTCGCCTACAACGAGGCCTATCCAACCCAGGATTTCCTTGTCGTTCCTAAAGTCTACACTAACAAATTTGACTCGGCCGCCCTTGAGGAACTTTCTTAAATTCCTTGCACTCAACATCGGCATGGCATATGTGGTATACCAAGCATAAGTCATGCACGCAAACCTGGATCACGGCGGGCTTCTTCTTCTCTGCCTCCTTTAGTTTCTTCTCGCTTCCCAGGACTGTGGTGTACTCAACATCTAGCCCAGCGACCCACTCATCATTTGAGTTTTCGAACATGTGTTCGAAGCAAGCAAGGCATTCTTTCAACGTTGCGGCAGAACGGTGTAGATGACGTCGAACTCATTGCCGGTGATGGTTCTAACCTTGTACTCACCGCCGATCATGGAGATTTGGGATGCCATGGATTTGGGAGGAGGGTTAGGATTAGTGGAACTACCGTAATGTGAAAGGACGGGGCGACTAGGAGTAGTTTATCGATTGTAAAAATGTCGAGTGGGGGGGGGTGTGCGAATGGCAGGGTAGTGACTTGCCTGGTGGGTAAATTGATTCATGCATAGTACTATGGGGCCCAATTAGATGTCATGTCTACTCGACTTCCAATTAAATGGCTTTCGATGTCATGTCAAGCGTCGGGAAAATTACAGGTGATATGAAGCTTTCCATTCTCCCATGATACGGGCTTCCGAGAGCCCTTGGATCTGAGATCGAATGGTTGCATGGTGTGATTTTAGACCTATGGGTGAATATCCTATCCTGGAGGGTTATTCTGCAAATTTTTAGCAACTTAGCATGCGACTGTTCGATCTCATATCCAAGGGCTGCCAGCAGCCCGTATCATGGTCGTGCCTACCACGACCGTCGCCTCGCTCGCGCAGCTGCGCCCTTGGTGATTTAACACGGTGCATTAGGCTATCTGATGCTGGCATGTCATACATAGTCATCACTTAGTCACTCATACAACAAGGTTAGCTATAAGGTTGGCTATAGGAGTATTTTTTGTTTACTTCTCTCTATCTCTTTCTTCATAGTATTCATTGCATTTGTCAAGGAGTGAGCTCTTCCAATGAAATGGTGCTTAGATGAGGTGCTATGGGCATTAAATGGCTTAGCAACTCAAGTCCCCAATGCATAGGTGCTTAGTTTTTTGTTGCTAAGTTTGCTTCATCTAGGTACACGCAATTATCACCGTTTCTTCCTGGGGTCACCAAACTAGTCTATCTCTTCTGAATTAACTTGCCACATCAGACTTTATGCCTATGTGGCAGGCTTAGCACTTGTAGGATCAAGTACAATAGTGGGCTATAAGCCTGCTTTACATGGCATTTTTGCATATCTGGGGGAAAGAGGCAAGGAAAAAGTAGAGGAGTGGCCTCTCAAGCAAGAGCCAACCTCTACATGGTGGAGCATCGGGAGAGGCACTTGTATGGAGGTGGTCGGGAATCGGGAGACTCAAGTCGGTCGTAGCGCCACAGTTAAAATGATAATGGCAAGTCAAATCACCGGGCCCCACCTGTCTAGCAGTAACTCAATGTCAAATCACACAGCCCTACGTTTGCAGTAGCCTACTCCCTCATCTTCTCGCATCTCTGTCAAACCGACTAGGCAGAACTGCCCTGCCTACCACGTGGGAAAAGCCCCGCCCTCGACTTTTAAATAGTACAATATACTAATTTTGTATCCATGGATTGCGCCATGGAGCAAAGCCTCAAGAAAACATGTACGGAGTATACCGCACACCCGTCGCGTTCGTGCCGCACCCCAGATGATTGGCCAGTCTGGCACGCCGCTCTCCGAATGGAACACGCGTCATATTGCGTTTGCACACACATGTGGGATCGCAATTGAGAACTGACCATAGGCACACTCCCCGGCCCTACAAGTCGGGTGAGTTAATAGAAGTAGTACATACGTTGGTACCTGGACGATCCCTGCAAGACACGGAAGATCAGTTCGTCCATGCATATGACCAAACTCCAGCAGACACGCCTGGATTGGCTATCGTCTACATATCGTGCAGGCTGTGTTGTATAGGGTCATAGTTCTGGTGTGAAATCTAAAAAAAGGTTTCTTGTCATCTTGCAAAATTACGTGTCATGTGCTTCGGATCACTGTGAGGGTTAAACAGCGACAACTGAGTTGGGCTAGTCATTGGGGGCACATGCACGAAGACTACTCAGCTGCCATCTTGGTCAAGCCGGCTATGTTAATTAGGACATCTATCGACGGACCCCTTTTCAACGAGTTTATCTTTAATTTGAGCTTTGATCCTCGTCTAGTTTGTCCGTCAGGATTCATCTTGTCTCCTTTGGGCAGTGAGGTTATGATTTCTTGTCATGTGGCATTTTTTTGTGTTATATGTTATAATCCGGTGCTTCAGATAAAAATGACGCCAACTGCGCCTCCAGGGCACGTGCATGAAGACTTCTCGACAATTATTGCCGAGGTCAAGCTGGCTTCAGCCGGTAGACAAAAGAAAACTAGTACTCCACTATATAGGCAGGAGCCTCCGCGCTTGCTTGCTAGTGTTGCTCTCTTCACACTGTCTCGTCCTCTCCAGATCTAAACACGGCATCGGTGGCCACACACTCTCTCTCTACTCACCGCCGGTCATAGATCCAGCCGGATACTCTCCGCCGGGAAAGGTGAGAAGGTGCAATGTTCACGCGGTCGTCCTCGGCGAGGGATCTTACCCACTGCCGGCGCGTCCCAATCAGCGTGCCTTGCCGTTCTCTCCCAAGCATCGCTGGCGAGGGAGGGCCTCCCACCCCTTCTTCCTCGCTCCCGTAGTGTGGGCAGATCCGGCCTCCCGCCGCCCACCTAGCGACATCCAGACGACCCTCAAGTATAACTTCCTTCGAAACCGGCCTTGCTCTACTTCCCGAGCTCCTGACGTCGCTGCATTTGTATCTTTTACTATTTCTCAGGCCCCCTTGTGTAGATAGGATCGATCGGCTGTTCGAAAACCACCTAATTTTTTTACTGTTAAGAGGTAAAACTAGTTCATGCACTCGAATCTAGTAGTAGTACTTAGTTCAAACAAGGAAGAAAGGGGGTGGGGGTGGGGGAAGATTTGTTACCTGAATCTAGGACTTGGTCAAAAGAGGAAATAATGGGGGCGAAAAGTAGCAGAGACTGGCTATCCAACTGGTCTCTAGGTCTAATAGTGATGAGGACATCAATACCATTGTTACACCCACAGCCCCTACTGTTACATATACTGGACCAATTACTAGAGCTCACGCACACCAATTAAATTACCAGGTACTTTCGTTTCTTGGTAATGATTCTAATGTTCATGAGATTATGATGCTGCCTTAACTGGATACATTTGTTTTGCTTACAAATGAAGGGCCTAGCTTGGAGAAGGATGAACATTGGAGCAAGAACACGCCTGGAGTTGATGGCATGCGCAAGGGGATCAAGAACGGAGTTACAAGTGATGATTTCAGGACTTTGAAGCCGCCATAAGGAGTGCATGAAGCCTTGGACGAAATATACAAGATGCCACTTCATAATATTCATCCATAGGCTATTCTAGGTGCTGCATCACCTTATTAATGGGCCAGGCCCATGTAATTTCGAAATACTTAAGTATAGGCTATTTTTAGAGTCCGTATGTGTGGGGAAACAAGAGTTAGGGTTGGTTTCGGACCCCACCTCAAGGGCCACGAAATTTCCCCCTCTTCCTCCATATATACAGCCCTTAGGGCGTCGTTTAGACGTTGGGATTTGTTTAGTTAAAAGTTAGCCATTGCAACTTCGTGTACTTCGTTTGTGTCCAACGACCAGACCAAGACCGCTTACGGATCCCCACCATTATCAATACCTCATATATATTTGCAATATTCAGATTGCTTTATCATATTCTTGCTCGTTCTTCGATTGCTTGCAGGAATAGACCTTCGTGGTCAGGCTGACCGTGCTTCCGGCATCGTCAGTAACCTCAGGAGATTGGTTTAGTGATTGCTAAGGCGCAACGTCGTGCACGTTTGTAGTCGGATCGTCAAAGTCGTCTCCACCAAATCGATAGTTATCATCTCATCGAAAGATCGGGACACCCTCACCTCTATCAAATAGGGAAATAAAGGGAATGCAGTACAAACTCAATATAAACCCGATCTATTGGTTGAAAAAGGAAAGAAAGTGGGGACTGGGGGACAAGTCCACAGAGTAAGTCCAGCACTAGATTTGCTAGCCTCACACAGTATAAGGTGGCTATATACCGAACAAAAATGGGACCAACCCAGATATCCTCTTCCGATGTTTGTTGCCTCGAGCCACTCTTATGTAATTCCACTGGTAAAATGTAGCAGTCGCACTATTAAAAGTAAGGACACGTTAAGCCAATGTTGTTTTCAATGTAATCCCTCCAGTAATATGAATCAATGGCACTTTTTTCATGTCCTGCTAAATTTCCCATTCAGATAAGTTGCTTCTTTTTGTTAGAGATGCAACTATCCTGGTCCGCCCACTATCCAGGAGCTTCACGACCAACCTTGATGTTGCTCCATTTTATTGCAACTAATGAAGAAGCTCTGTGGGTTTCGTTTTCTGATGGAAATGGAACCCGGGCTGGAGCCCTTTTCTTAAAGAAGAAGAAGAAGAAGAAGAAGAAGAAGAAGCTGCTAGCTCATGGGACATTGCTTCATTTTAGGTGAACTGCACCAAAAGGTCCCATGAATTGAATCATCCATGTTGGTGACTGGTGTCATCCCTTCTATGATGGTGTTGACTGCAGATATGGTTCCCATCACGAGGTATGTTCCTTTTTGGTCTGACCGTTTGCCAAAGATCCTCCATGTTGATCCTGCTCTTGTGGTGCTGTTTTGGCACTGCCATGATAAAGCAGTAATGTTATTATTTTACACCTTAATCTAGAGGCACTATTAATTTGAGGCAATGTTTTGGCACCGCTAGTGCCACTGGTTTTTTATATATCGAAAGAGGGGGTTCCCTCCGATTTCATTAAAGAAACCCAACCATAGAGAACCATTATCCGACAACATCTCAGTGTAAACGAGCAGTTATGCAAGTACTACTAGAACGGACTGAGTACTAGCAAGAGACCAAGTTTGGATTACAACCCAAATGCTACCACAGAAACATCAGGGGGAAGATAGGGACTGAAAGAGCCAGCTTCAGCATCCCAGTCTAAGCACCCCCGGCCTTCATCCTTGCGACGCATGGTACACCTCGTTTGCCACCTGCTCGACCCTAGTGTCACTGATAAAATGAAGTAATAATACAGTTCAAATAGAGCGAGTGTCCTCTCTATCATTTCATTTCCAATGTAGATAAAGAAAGTGCTTCTCTTTGTTAATGTATGTTTCATCAACTAGTCCCATTGTTCATATTTAAGCGTTTCTGCAAACTGGGGTGCTTAATTTTAGTTGATCTACACAAAAATAGAGATTTAAATGTCTCAAAAGTCCCCTCCTTGTACTACCGTTGTACACTGATGTTCATCACTGGCAGAAGGTGTATCGGGGAGACTTGGGTCAATTTCCAGTATGATGTAATATTTTCTTCCGTTTATTAGTGTACGTTTCATCAACTAGTGCTACTATAATCTAATCACACCTTTTCATTATCTGTGCAAACAGGGTTATTCAGCTGCATTTTGGTGGAACTGCACAAATGTATCGATGGAACCGACATATATGCAGAGTGCGAGGTGCCAAGTAAAAATTTCTGACACCAACCCTGCTCTATCTAAGCATTGGCATCCACCACCATCAGTGGGATGTGTGGTGCTCACTGTGGACGGATCTTTCTCGGCAGCAAATCCTCTAACCAATACTAGTAGCTTAGACTTAAAAAATACTAGTAGCTTATATTGGCAGTTTTCTAGGGGTGTACTCTTTTCTGAAAGAAGCACCAATCTATTTTCTTTATTTGTACACAGTGTCACAACTTTGACCCAAAGGTCCAAAGCTATTTTAGGGTGATTGGTGTAGTACTCAGAGACTGATTGTAAGCATGATTTTTATTAGTTGTCACACTGATTGTAAGCATGAGCAGATGGAAGATTAGGTTAGTGCGAAGCTTACCTTAAACCCTACCGACGCCATTGAAATGAGGCGAGCATCGAGGGAACCGTGGAGAACAACGGGGAAGCGACGTCGCACCATCCGGCCTCCTCTTGCGGTGGGAGAACGAATACTCCTGTGGCTCCAGTTGGCTCTGCACCCTCACGAACGGCACACTGTACTCGATCGATTCGTTATCCTCTGGGTGCTCGACCTTCGACCTGTATGCCCACCACCTCCGCCTAACTTTCTCCTCAGGCAAATCTGTCTGCTCCATCGCCCAGAGGAGATACTCGATGAACTTGAAGGACTGCGGCGTGACTGCCACCGAGGAGTACATCGCCGCCCTCATCGCCGTCGTCTTGCTCTTTGGCATACATTGCCACATGGCCCTCATCGTCCTCGAAATCTCCCACTCATTGTCAAACCAAGTAAGGATCTCCTTCAACCTGGCTAACTTTGCCTAGTCGCCACCGGTGATCTTCCAGATTCGTTGCTGCATCCCCTCCATAGATGTCCTTCTGAGTGGTCCGGTGCTAGCTTTGGAAGATGGGAGGAGAGATGGTGGTCTTGCAATAGAGAAGAGGGAGAGGCGAGACGGTGGTTTGGAATGGAGATGATGGAGAGGAGAGGTTCCCCTACCTTTCGGTCGCTGATAGGTGGGCCCCGCGCTTGGTGGGACCCATGTGTTAGTGTCTCAATGGCAGGATGGGCTACGTCAGGGGATCCTCGCCCGAGGAGAGAGGAGGTGGTTTTGCAATGGAGAAGAGGGAGAGGCGAGACAGTGGTTTTGGAATGGAGATGATGGAGAGGAGAGGAGGTGGTTTTGCAATGGAGAAGAGGGTGAGGAGCGTGCGGCAGCGATTTAGGATTGGACGAGAGGGCCGGCGCCCTGTGACTGGATCAAAATCAAAATCAATTTACCCTTCAATTAAGAAAGAGATCCCACATTAACTAGTCTCCCTTTTATTCTGGGTCATAATTGACCATGATTTTCGCAAATAAAATATATGTTATACGTTGCAAAAATAATATAATTTGAAAGTACATACAGATACGAACCAAATGATACAATTTTTTGTGACATGCATTCACATTTTGCTTGTCAAATACACTACGTGGTCAAACTTTGATCCGAAATACGCAAAACAAAAAAAATACTTCCAAGACCAGTGCCACTCTTCCGCTCTTCTCCTCTTAAACCACCGTCGCTGCTCTCCCGTTCCAATCTAAATCCAGCGCCGCTCCTCTCCTCTTCCATTTCAAAACCACCGCCCCTCCTCTCATGTTCCAATCCAAAACCAGCGTCGCTCCTCTCCCGTTCTAAACCAAAACCAGCGATGCTCCTCTCCTCTTCCATTCAAAAACCACTGTCGGTGAGTGAAGGTGCTGTGCAGAAGTAGATCGATGGAGGAGTACAACCGATACATGAGGAACGCAGAGGGCGACCCTGTGAAGCTAGCTAGGATGTTGGAGATATAGTCTTGGTTTGACAACAAGGACCAACTAGCGGCGATGGCGACATCCATGGCCAAATATCTGCAACAGAGCGAAAAGGCGGTGATACTCCCGGAGGGAGTCGCGCGGGAGTACATACAGCTGCTCCTCTAGGCCGTGGAGCAAACAGATTCACCGAATCCGATCGTGAGGGAGCGGTGGTGGGAGTATCAATCCCAGATGGAGCATCCACCAGAGATTGAAGTATCGAGCATCTACAGGGTGACGTGCCAGAGCGAGCCGGTGGAGTCTTCATCGACCGAACCCAACTGCAAGAGGAGAAAAACAATTGGCCCGACGATGCTTCCCCGACATCCTCTCCCTCGCCGTTCACATCGTCTCACGGGGTGGCTGTCTGCCGCCGAGGAATAGTCAGGTAGGTTGTGAATTGTTAGGAGGAGCTTAGGGTTGTTAGTATTTGCAGGTTGTGAATTGTGTATTTTGAGAGTACTTTCAGATATGAATGTCTTTTGAATTTCAGATTTGCAGTATTGAGCATATGAAGTATTTTACGAATTCTAGAGGTCTATTTTTAGCACTTCAAAAATGTAGTTTCTAGGAGTATAAAAGTGCAGACAATGTGATTCTTAGAGAAGAAACTGCAAGTTTCAGTTTCAGATAAGAAACTCCAAGTTCAATTTCAGATAAGAAACTACAACTTTCAGAGGCAGAGCATTTATATTAACACGACCTTTTGAAACAGTGTTAACATCATGCTGGAAGTTTTATTCATGGTCAAAACTGGAACTACCAGCCAGTTAACATCATGCTGATCAACATTCATGCATAGGACATCTTCATATGATGCACAGTCAAAAAGATATGCTATTTTCAAAATGCCCACACAATGTCGAGTGTGCGAAAAACAGAGAAAGCGAGGGACGAAGTTTTGGCAAGTGTAGGACGTGGTGTGCGTAGATGACAATTGAGGCCCACATGTCAATAAAGGCAGAGGCAAAAAATTTGGAGATATTTTCTCTGCACAGGTGGAATCGAACCCGGGCGGAACAGCTGTCGGGTAGTGTCACTCGGCCACTGGGCTAGTTCAGTTGTTTGTTAGTAATAAGGCCCTTCCTCAGGTTGTCGGATCTCCTCCTGCGCCTTTGTGCGCTCGCCGTGGCGCTGCTGTCTGCCGTTGTGAACATGTTGAACAAACGAGAGGAATCTGGAGAGGACTGTACATGGAGAGGCGGACAGTCGGGACCCACCAGGTCTATGGCCGTACGCAAGCAAGTGCCTCATCGAAAACATACTTCCTCCTAATGCTATACTGACGTTGGGGCCCATGGGTTTGTCAACATACTTACATTTTTTAGGTGCTTCAACGTAGTTACTATAGGAGATAAATTCACAACGAAGCCGGGGAGCTGGCAGGTATCATTTATTATCACTGGGGCGGCAAGTATCAGCTGGGTTTTGGGCTGCCCTGTCTAGGCTTTCTTTTTTAACATGCGCAGCCCACGACCTCGGATGGCAGGTCCATAAGGCTGTTTGTATTTTCTTGAGGGCCGTCATGTATCGACCGACCTATGGACCTCCCATCCGAGGTTTTATTTTAACTGAAACATCGGCAGCCCAATTTATGTATTTTTTTGAAGAAAACGCAGAGGTCTGTTCTATTTTTCTATATAAGAATAGGAACACCTGGTCCAACTTATGTTTCCCTTCAAACTATATTATATATATTTAAATTATTTTATATGTTATTATATATTATTGTTATTTTCATCATATATTTAACAGATACTTACATATGTAAGAAAACAATATCCCACATCTTGTTAACTTATAAAAATAATTTCTTAACAATAAAATCCTGGATTTTTGGCAACGAAAATCCTGGTAATTGTGTACAAAAGCTTGGTAAGATTTAAGGTCCAATGTAATAATAAATCACTTATTATTTATTTATTTATATATATATAACAAAATACTCAGCCCTTGTTTATTTTTTGATAACATTGCAGCGCTCACCCCAACATTATAATTAGAAACAGCCCAGCAAAATCGTGTATTTCGAGAAAGTGCAAATGGCCTGTAATTTTTTAGGAAAAACATAAATTGGCCGCATGGACGCTACATTATTTGTTCACCCAGCCCAGCTAATGGACTATAATTCAAAAAAAAGAGATCAAATGTAGTGTAAATTCTACCCCGCAAAAAAAAGAATGTAAAATCTGAAAAAAAAATGGGTTGAATACGTGCCACATTTTTGGAGGCTGAAATGTGGGCCAATGGGGTGAAGCCAATGCAAGTCGTTGTCAACTTAGTCAACAAATGATTCTGACATCGTTAGCCGTTGGATTTACATCCAACGACCGGCATCCATCTTCAATCTCTCGTCTTCTTCCTCCAGTGCCGCCGGGAGGACCTGCTCCCGCCTCCCGCTGCTAGCAGCTCTACTTAGCACGCTTCGCTGTGAAGCGCTACTCCACCGTTGGCCGGGCCATCCCTCCACCCTCCACACCTCCTGTTCTTCTCCACCGACTACCGAACCACACCGCACCAGAACCAGTTAACCCTCGTACACCTCTCCGTTTGCGACTCTACTCCCGCGTCTTCCCATCTCCGACTCGTTGCTGTCCGGGGCCTCGCCGTTGTCCACCACCTTGGATGCGCTCGATGCGGAGTGGTCAACGAACGACACCATCAGAAGTAGATTGTGTGTGGAGAGGCTGACAGCTGGGTCCACAGCCGCACGCAAGGAAATGCCTCCTTATTACGCGCAAAATAATGATTCCTCCACCTGACAGCTGGGACCCACCGGAAGGGCCTCTGTATTTCGTGAAAAAACATTCCCACCGCTGACAGGTCGGACCCACCAGCTATATCTTCGCACGCAAGGAAGTGCCTCCTTATTACGCACAAAAAAATAAATACTCCCCCTGCTAGTTGGGACCCACCTTGGTGGGAAGCTGACTTGTGGGCCTACTAAGTTGACGGGGACGGAGTGCTTTGTCAACTTAGTCAATATGAACGATTCTAGCTCTATTGACCGTACGATGTCCATCCAACGGCCGTAGTGCTTCTTCAACCTCTGGTCTTATTGCTCCAGCCGCCCAAAGTAGCGCCGGTCGTGCCGCATGCTCCTGCCTCCCGTGGCCGGTTGTCCTGCCGCGGAGGCCTCACAGTCCCCTACTATTCCCACCGCTGGCCAGCTGTTAACCCTCGATGCGACTATAGCTCCCACGTGTCGAGGCACAACTTAGAGACATAATCGCATTGAAGGCATATGTCGCAAGTGAGGTAATCTTCACACAACCCATGTAATACATAATGGAAAGAGATACATAGTTGGCTTACAATCGCCACTTCACACAATTACATGAATAAACATTACATCATCCAAATACACTCATGGTCCGACTACGGAACCAAAATAAAAAAGAAGAACCCCAAATGCGACAGGTCCCCGATCGACCCAACTGGCTCCACTTACTTGATCAAACTAAACGAAACAAACAAAGGACAAGATCTTTCATCGAGCTCCTCCTGAGCTTGGTTGCGTCATCTGCACGACTCATACGGCACCTGCAAGCTGGTTTGGAAGTACTGTGAGCCACAGGGACTCAGCAATCTCGCACCCTCGCGATCAAGACTATTTAAGCTTATGGGTAAGGTAAAGGTATGAGGTGGAGCTGCAGCAAGCGACTAGCATATATGGTGGCTATCATACGCAAATGAGAGCGAGAAGAGAAGGCAAAGCACGGTCGATAAAAGTATGATCAAGAAGTGATCCTAGAACAACCTACGTCAAGCATAACTCCAACACCGTGTTCACTTCCCGGACTCCGCCGGAAAGAGACCATCACGGTAACACACGTGGTTGATGTATTTTAATTAAGGTCAAGTTCAGGTTTTCTACAACCGGACATTAACAAATTCCCATCTGCCCATAACCGCGGGCACGGCTTTCGAAAGTTCAAATCCCTACAGGGGTGTCCCAACTTAGCCCATGACAAGCTCTCACGGTCAACGAAGGAATAGACCTCCTCCCGAGATATTCCGATCAGACTCGGTATCCCGGTACAACAAGACATCCTCGACAATGGTAAAACAAGTCCAGCAAGACCGCCCGATGCGCCGACATCCTGATAGGAGCTGCACATATCTCGTTCTCAGGGCAACACCGGATGAACACTACGTACAGCTAAAACCAGCCCTCAAGTTTCCCCGAGGTGGCGCCGTAAGTGGCTCTAGTTTGGACCAACACTTAGACAAGCACTGGCCCGGGGGGGTTAAAATAAGATGACCCTCGGGATGCGCGACTCCAAGGGAAAAAAAGGCTAGGTGGCAAATGTTAAAACCAAGGTTGGGCCTTGCTGGAGGAGTTTTATTCAAAGCGAACTGTCAAGGGGTTCCCATTATAACCCAACCACGTAAGGAACGCAAAATCCGGGAACATAACACCGATATGACGGAAACTAGGGCGGCAAGAGTGGAACAAAACACCAGGCATAAGGCCGAGCCTTCCACACTTTACCAAGTATATAGATGCATTAATTAAATAAGATATATAGTGATATCCCAACAAGTAAACATGTTCCAACAAGGATCAACATCTCCATGTTCCAACAAGGAACAGACTTCAATCTTCACCTGCAACTAACAACGCTATAAGAGGGGCTGAGCGAAGCGGTAACATAGCCAAACAACGGTTTGCTGGGACAAGGTGGGTTAGAGGCTTGGTTCAACAATATGGGAGGCATGACAAGCAAGTGGTAGGTATCGCAGCATAGGCATAGCAAAAGAGCAAGCATCTAGCAAAGCAAAGATAGTAGTGATTTCGAGGGTATGATCATCTTGCCTGAAATCCCGCAAGGAAGAAGAACGAGTCCATGAAGAAGACAAACGGACGTAGTCGAACGGATCCTCACAAACACGACGTTACCGGAACCAACCTGAAGAAGCAACACCGGAAAAGAGCAAACAACCTAGTAAACAACCATCACATAAACATGGCATGATGCACAAACAAGTATGACGCATGTCCGGTTTAAATATGCAGGGCATGGCAAAATGCACAAACAATACTACAAATTAAGTGGAGCTCAATATGCAACGGGTTGTATATTGACGGAACACCACATCAATTATTTAGTTCTCTCTCGTTTATGTACCCAACAATATTAAATGTTGTTAAGCATGTCAACAGGTGAAACATAAAGGGATTGTCTATCTAAACAATTTAAATGGGGCCGGATATAGCAAATGACAAATCCGGTAAATCCCCATATGCATATAGCAAATTAATACAAACAACAATTTAAATATTTTAATTGTTGTTATCATGATGTAGATGACATGAACAAGTTCATGCAATTTTAAGCGTTTTTATGAAAATGTTGACATGAGCATGTTATGAAGCATTTGGTCACCATGGCGGAACGAAAAGGGTGCCACGGCAAAGATAACGAAAATGATGCCACGACAACATTCCGGTTCCGATAGCTCATGGAGATACCGGTGCAAAAGGAAAAGTGACGAGAGCGTGACATGCGATAGAAGGTGGGGTGATCCCGGATACCGGGTTCCCAGAAGATGGTGGCATGGAAAAAGAGGAGCATCGCAACAAACAAACGCAAACGGTGCAAACACGCGGTTCAACTCATACATCACACAACATTCGTTCACGGGCGTCGTCTCGGGGTTATACCTTCCAAGGGAGCATTCTCGAGCGGTTCGAGTCATAGAGGAAGTAGTTGTTCTCGTGGCGGTAGTGGAAGTAGGGGTACATGACGACGTAGAGGTACTCGCGACGGTAGTCGTTCACGTTCACGTTACACGGGTCTTCGGCGACGGTCGTCGTACATGGTTCGGAGTGGTACTTGCACCTTCGGACTTGACGAATCCGAGGGCTTCGGGGTCGACGGTAGTGGTACATGTTTCGTAGACGTTCGAGCCATATTGGTAGTGGTACTTGACGAATCCCGAAACGAACTTGGCGTCCTCGCGCGTAGGGGTACTTGGCATTTCCGGTTCGGTGGTCGTTCGGGCGCCGTATGTCGTGGTACTTGGCGTGCAACCAAAGATGGACTCCGGGTGTCTGTGTTGACCTGGCCATGACAAAGGCAGCAAGGCCAACGGGGCAGCCAGCTCATCAGGGTCCGATGCAGGGACGGGCAGAACAGGCGGCGATGGTGTGGCGGAGGACGGCGGCTCCGGCGATGGACTTGACGGCGGGGGCGACCGGACGAGATCCCGCCGGATCCGAGGCCAGGGTGGCGGTATGGGGAGGCGGACGAGCTCTAGAACGGCAGCGAGGTCGGGCGTCCAAGGCGGCGGGTTGCTCCGACGGCGCCGATCGGCGATGACGAGAAAGGGTTTCGGGAGGAGCTCCTCTCCCTGGGTCGATGAGGAGAGCGAGGAGGCTCAGGCACAAGGCCTCCTGTTCGGCTGCTTCGGCCACGAGGACGAGGAGGCGGGCACGCAGAATGGAGCTCGGGCGCGCGAGAATCCCGGCGAGGACGCGGCTTGAGCTGCAGCCATCCATGGCGCAGCGGCAGAGGAGGTCCTGTGCTCCGGCGAGGTGGGACTCCGGCGTGGGGTGGAGGAGGATTGGGGTCGAGCCGCGGCTTCCCCTGGCGGCGCGGTCGGGAGGAGGACGAGGGGGATCGAGAGAGATGACGGCGCTGAGGGGAAGCGCGAGGGAGAGATCGAGAGGAGGGGGGTCGGCTCCCTGGCGGCTAGGGTTAGAGGTTAGGTGCGGCTGGGCCTAGGTGGCCGCGGGGATGGCTGGGCCTGGTTGAGCTAATGGGCCGACGCGGGAGCTAATGGGCCTTGGAGGCTGCTCATGTAGGAGGCCCAGGTGGCCTGCTGTGCTGGGCTACTCTATCCCCCTCTTAATTTTTCCTTTAACAAGAAAACATTAAAGAGGAGTAAAGAAAGAGAGGGTTAGGAAAAGAATTTGGGCACGCGAATAATTTTCCCGGACTCACAAAAATGAGCTTGACCCAAGAAAAATGGAGTGGGCAAGCTTGCAAGAATTAAATTCAAAGTCATTTGAATTTAATTTAAAAGGTTTGAACAAGGACTAGGATTTAGAAGAGTCCAAAAATGTTGAGAATTTAGGAGGAGCCTCGATAAATGGGAAAAGAAATGTTGGCAAAGTTTAGGGACCAAACTTGAAGTAGAAAGGGAGTGGGGATTTTTCGAGTGTGTTTTGGTTAATTCCAAAAGAATGGAATATTTTTATTATAGCTCTCTAATAATATTGAGAGGCTTTAATATGTTATAAAGAGATATCACAAGTGAATTCCCTCGATTTAAATGGATCAAAGACCCATGCAATTTATTTAGTTGAGTTGCAAAAGATTTATGAGATGATGGCATGATGACATGACACAATGCAAGAATAAAAGGGCAGACATAAATGAAACACACGGCGAAACCTGGAAACCCCGGAAGGCAACTGAAGCTCCGGTCTTGCGGCGTTACACCAGGCCATCCCTCTACTCACCCACACCCCCTATTATTCTGTGGCGACGGCAGCCTCACACCGCAGCGAACCAGTGAACCCTCATACTCATCTACGCTGGGCATCCACTGCTGCGTCTTCACCGGCTCCGTGTCGTCCTCTTCCTAGGCCTCGCCGTCATCCACCGCCCTGGTGCTCTTGGCGCGGCGTGGTCAACATGGTCAAGGAACGGCTTCCAACGGACGTGGACTGTACGTGGAAAGGCTGACAGCTGGGTCCACGGCCGCAGCAAGGAAGTGCCTTATTACGCGCAAAATAATTATTCCTCCACCTGACAGCGGGGACCCACTGGACGGGCCGCCGTATTTCACGAAAAAAACGTTTCCCCCTGACTGCTGGGACCCACCAGCTACATCTTCGCACGCAAGGAAGTGCGTCCGGGCAAAAAAAAAAATGATTCGCCCCCCTGATTGCTGGGACCCACCAACTACATCTTCACATGCAAGGAAGTGCCTGACAGTCGAGACCCACCTGGTCGAAGCGTACGTAGCATTGTCATTCTAGTCGCGAACGTGTACGTACATACTGGTCGATGTAGATGTGCGCACGTGTTGTAGTAGAGGCGCGCACGTAGCATGTACACGTACGTACAGCGGCCAGGTTGCAAGAAAGTAAATACGGCCACGTACGTACATACGGGCAGGGTCTCGAACACCTACTCGCGCGTACGTACGGCCAGGGCTCGTGTACATGGCTGGGTCAGAACGGAGAAACAACGTCATCATCGTGTTCATGGGAAGCCAACCAGCTGGGTCGGAACGGAATGCGTCTTCATGTTCATCGGGAGGGCTTGGACGGAACAACTGATGGAAACGAGGCCCGGCGTACCGCAGAACGGATGAAACGGCCTTGTGTTCGACCGGCCACGTTCGAAACGGGATCCTGTTCATCGGGAGGGGTCTGGCGTACCGCAAAATGGAGGAAACGGACCTCCTACGGTTGAAACGGGGGTCCTATTCATCGGGAGGGGTGTGGCGTACCACAAAACGGAGGAAACAGACTTGTGTTGAAGCGCTACGGTCGAAACGGGGGTCCTGTTCATCGGGAGGGGTGTGGCGTACGGCAAAACGGGACTCCACAGGATACTGTTCATATCCACCGTCGACCCCCTCGAGCCTCCACGGGCTACTGTTCATCCACCGTCGACCTCCTCCAGCCTCCATCTGCGACTGTTCATCCACGGGCTCCTGTTCATCCAGCCTCCACCGCGCGCTACTCCACCGGCTACTATTCAACCAGCCCTCTCCACGGGCTCCTATTCAACCACCCCTCCACGGGCTACTGTTCATCCTGCCCTCCACCGTCTACTGTTCATCCTGCCCTCCACAGGGTGGTCCTATTCATCCTGCCCTCCACGGGGTCCTGTTCATCCAGCCCTAACCGGCTCGATGGATCGGGGTACTTTTCATCCAGAGGCAACACCACGCGGTCATGTTCATCCACCCCCACCGGGAACTGTTCATCCAAACCCCCCGCAATGCTCACTATTCATCCAAAGGCAGCATCGATCGGCTTCAGTTAGCAGCAGTAGCGAAGGAATCACTCGATCGGGTTTAATTAACAGCCATCGATCTTTCGCTCGGGTTCACTAACGCGTAGCCTGTAGTGCTATCGCTCGGGTTCAGTTAGAGCCCAACGCCACGCACACACGCGCGTATGTACAAGAGAAACACGCATCGCTCGGCCCCCGACCACCCATCATAACCGGGGACTCCCCGATATTTTCCGCGCCCTTGCTTCTACCATGGTTTTTTCCGTCATGGACGACCCAAAGAATGTCATGCAGCTGCGTCTCCGGCCCGCCTAGGATGAAAAGCCCATTTTCTATCATGACTTTTTGTCATAGAAGTAGGACCCCACCACATCTATGATGATACCGTATTTTGTCATAATTATTGTCATAGAAGTGTCATAAGTATGACAAATTTTTTTTTTTCGTTTGGCCCAAAATGTCACGGATGTGTCTTTTTTTTTTAGTGCAAGACCGAGAACCCTTCGAAGATCAAGTCTCCTCGGATATTAGCGATGTAGTTCAAGCTTCCAAACCTGATCTGGTGACCAGGGGCATAGCTGTCGATCTTCTTGAGGTGACCAGTTGAATTGGCACGCAGAGCGAAGCCGCAAAACACAAAGAGTTGACCAGGGAGAAAAGTCTCCCCGGAAACAGCATCGTTGCCGATGACAAGTTGAGCCATCGATCCTTCTGTCGACAACATAGTGGAACTCTCAATGAAAGCACCAATGTCGATGTCAAAATCGGTAGATCTCGGGTAGGGGTCCCGAACTATGTGTCTGAGGATTGATGGTAACAAGGGACAAGTGGGACACAACGTTTACCCAGGTTTGGGCCCTCTTGATGGAGGTAAAACCCTATGTCCTGCTTGATTGTATTCGATGAGTATAGGGGTTACAAGAGTTGATCTACCTTGAGATTGTAATGGCTAAACCCTAGCTGTCTAGCCTATGAGAATTCTGATACCCACTACGGACTAAGCCCTCCAATTTATATACACACCGGGGGGGCTAGGGTTGTACAGAGTCGGTTTGTGGGGGAAGGAAATAACATATCCGGACACCAATCTTGCCATCCACGCAGATGGGAGTCCTACCCGGACATGGGAGGATAGTCTTCTGTTTGTATCTTCACGACCCATCTGACCGGCCCATATCAAACGGTCCGGACACCCGAGGACCCCCTAATCCAGGACTCCCTCAATGGGCTCGAGATATTTACACATGTTAACGGCCTATTGTTAATGTGGGCCCAAATTATGTTAGGACTGTTAAAGGCCCACTAGTTGCACAGGCCTACCAAAAATATGCTGATTTAGGCCCAGATATTTTTTGTGGGCTACATGCAAATTACGGCCCATAATCATTTTTAGCCCAATTGGAATGGGCCTAACGAATGTTGGCACGTTGGGCTCCTACGAAGGTTTCGGTCAAATACATTGCTAAGATAAACCTGCACTATACAAAAATAGTGTCGTAATTTCTACAGCCTTTGGCAGCACGATAAATGTTGTATGACAACAAAATACATTCCAGCCATACAACAAAAGGCATGTTGGCATAAATTTTATAGTCCTTGCAGATAAAAGCACCATCAGATGTATAGAAGCACAAATCATTTGACATGAGTGCTAATGTTTCATGCTATAGAATCGGATGGAGCAGCATGATCATCCCCTTTTTTCCGCCATTGCTCTTGAACAACGAAGCAAATGTCTGATAGTCTGGTTTCAAAACCTTTCATATCTTGACGACATTTGTCAACCACTATTGTTGTTTCCGAAACGACGTCCATTAGGGATTGGACTTGTGTCTGGAGCATAGATATATCACTCTGTCTAGCCGGAAGATTTTGTTTAGTAGGTGATTTGGTTGAGGTTACCTTGACAACCAACCCAGAATTACGCAGGAAGGTGCTTTTTGCATTGTTAGTGGAGAGATACAGACGCACTGCAGCAAGAGGTGACATTGTGCCTGTGGTAGCCTCGTCACCTTCAGGTGGTTTTGGCTGTTCAATCATTTGTTCCATAGCTTGCTGAAAGTTTGAACTTGTAGATTAGTGTACCAAATAAGTTACTAATGAGACAAAAACAAACAAAGTAGGTTTCATGTTTATACATAACTTATTTTGGTGAACTACTGTAATACATTAGCATGTATTGTAGTGCCAACTACATAATAAAATCACTTTCGAAACATATGTCCATGTAGCATGCCTACTGTATTGTCTATTTTCTCACATTTGTTGACATGTAAGGATAAAGAGACATGGTTTAAAGTAGGATGAACATAGTATGACATCATTCATATCATGGGCAAACAAATATAGAACAAACATGCTATTGTATCATTGTGTGGGCACGTGAACATCACAACTATATTACAGATCAAGACCAAAAGAATATCCTTCATCTCTTTTAAACCGTGTAAATTGAAATGATACGTTAAGATAACTGTCTATAAAAGTGAACAGAGTAACTAACATGGGCTGCAAACCAAGCAGTTAAATGAACACGTTAGAGTAACAAGCAGTTCAAAGGCAGGAGGAGTAAGGACTTACAATAGCGGCTTGAACTGGTGTGCTCATGCCCTTTATCATGCTGGTGTGGCAATCCTTGAAGATTTGCACTGCATTCGGTTCAGTTTCTTTTTGGTGCGCACAGGTTTTCCTCCGTATTTGGAACAAGTCAATATAGATACGATAACATGACACCAAAAAAAGAAGGAAGTAGCAGCTATTTACAAGAGCCTCACAGTGTACAATATAGCTATGAGATCCAATTATCTATTGGAATTTCACTTTAGAATGGTTGGTCTTGTTCTTCAAACAGTTAGCCTAGAAGAAGATACACTTGTAAGGAACATACATAAATACAAGTTCAATATGTGAACTAATCAAATACATATACCCTACCTGATACTTTTGATCAGACCAGTGTTTAACAAGGGTTGTCCAGTCTTCATCTGTAATATATTCCACTGGAGATGTTTGGGCAATTTAATTGTTAGCCTTGCCTTCAAAGTGAGTTTTTCTAAGGTGATACCGATACTGTCGCAGAGCAGACTAAAAAACATGAGTGCATGCTTTTTTAGTAGCATCATCTTTTGGATCCAACTTGAACCTCATCTGTTGAAAAAAGAATGTGAGTCTTACTAGGAGGAAGCTAGAAAGTATGGGATAGAGCAAGACAATATTACAAATTGCAATGAATGACACTACTTACGGGTAAATGGTCAAGGAAGGTGTTAAACTTGATATCGTCTTTCTCATTCCTGTACCGGATCCCCATTGGGAGGATACGTGCATGACACCTAACGGCTGACATTGATACTAACTTGGTTGACTCTACAGCATCACATGGCCTTTTTAAACCTACCTCAAAATGGATCTCCATTCTTCCTCCTTTGGATTTTGTTAATCTGTCAAGCATTATCCCTGATGTCTGTTTCTGCTTGCGCCGTGGTGCTAGTTCAACAATGAATATGGAGAGTGTTAGTGCACATCAAACTATGAGAGTACATATAAAGGAGCATGCAACTGCAACTTGACTCGGTCAGGTACCGTCTTGGTGTTGATTCTCATGAGGTTTATCTGATCTTGCCAAGTCCTATTGTGTCAATAGTGCTTCGAAAGTAGTGTTAGGTGTGAAGGTAGCTTGGGAACTAGCCAGTTGCGGAGCAAATGAACGAGTAACTCGTTGAGATGCCGGTACAGTTGAAGCGGATGCTGCAGCTGGTGGAGCAGGTGATACTGTGTTTGTAGATTTAGCCGGTGGACTTGGACCTTGTACTGCACTATAAGTACCAGCAGAATCTCGAGGGAAGATCCTTTTCCGTTGCACCCGACGAGTAACACCATTCCCTACTATATTCTTTTCCTTGCTCTTTTTTGACTTTGCTATGTCAAGTCGTACCCACAACACAAAAGAATAAAATCGCTCTTCAGAACTCATTGATGCATGATACAGACAAGCAATACTTTGATGTAAGACAACCGTATGAAGATTGAATATGTAAGAAAAATAGGACGATGTGACATATTCATAGCTATGATGCGTAAACTAAGCAGAAGGATTTTCAAGAAAATAGAAGTAATGCAAGCTAGACACCATATGAAAGATGCAACCAATATCACTCTGCTAAGTTAAAAGTGTCTTGTCATAAGTGGCATTTTGAAAAATTAGAAGCAGTACAACCTATAAATCAATGCAAGATGCAACCACCGTCAAACTGCCATGTTAAAAGTACCCAATCATGAGTGATTGACGATGGATACACAACATCAGTACTTTGATGTAAGAACATGGTATGATAGATAGATGCAGTGTATTCTAGACACAGAAAGGCATGTCATATGCACATGTATAACGCATATACTCAGCAGGTTCAGTTTAACCAAAATAGAAGAAATACATGCTAGACAACATATGCAAAATGAAACCAATTATCACACTGTCAACTTA
This sequence comes from Triticum urartu, assembly GCF_003073215.2. NCBI lineage: Eukaryota > Viridiplantae > Streptophyta > Magnoliopsida > Poales > Poaceae > Triticum > Triticum urartu. The sequence continues at coordinate 219,015,905 of NC_053027.1, forward strand.
GAGCAAGCACCTGCGATGGTGGAGTACGGGAGATGAACTCATCATGTAGACTTGGGACTTCAACTGCATTAGCAGTAGCAGTGGAAAATCTAGAGAGTCTCTATTTGCGTCGGTCCGGAGGACCACCAACATCCCATATCTTACTCTTTTCCTTCCTCTTTTCTGATACCGCCTTATGAAGTCAAAACCACAAGAAGATGAATAAAATTAGCTTTGCATAACTGGTTGATGCATGATACAGATGAACACTACATTGATGTAAGGCAAGCGCAGGATAGGAGGATGGAATATATACAAAAAAGACAGGATTGCATATTCACACGTACGATAGGAGGATGGAATGTGTATGAAAAACAGTAAGCAGAAGGCATTTCAACAATATTAGAAGAAATGAAAGCTAGGCACCATATGAACATGCAACCAATATCAATCTATCAGGTAAAAAGTGTCTCATCGTAATTGCCATTTCAAGAAATTAGAAGCAGTACAAGGTAGAAGACAATGCAAGATGCAACCTACATCACACTCCCAAGTTAAATGTGTCTTATGGGTAAGTGATTGTTGCAGGTATAAGTTGTAAGCTACGCAGATGCAATTCAACAAAATCAGAAGCAATACAAACAAGACATCATATGGAACACACAACCACATATAACAATTCCAAGTTAGAGCAAGCACCTGTGATGGTGGAGTAGGGGAGATGTGCTCATCGTCTACACAGCTATGTTAACTGTCCAGCCTTGTGTTGTGTTGCGACTCTTGTTGGGAGGATGGCGGAGTAGAATCTTTAGAGACCCTCGGTTTGAGTTGCTCCGAAGGACCACCATCACCCACTGTCGTACTAATTTCTTTTAGTCGTATTGATTTTGCATTGTGAAGTCAAACCGATAAGAAAAAGGAATAAAATTCGCTCTTCGGAACTCATTCATGCATGATACTGACGAACACTACTTGGATGAAAGGAAAACACATGATACGAGGATGGAATATGTACGGAAAACAAGACGATGTGACATATTCACACCTATGATGTGGTAACTAAGCAGAAGTCATTTCAACAAATTAGAAGAACTGCAAGCTAGACACCATATGAAAGATGCAACCAATATCACTCTGCCAAGTTCAAACTGTCTGGCATTTCAACAAATTAGAAGCAGTACATGCTACAAATCATATGCAAGACGCAACCAATATCACAGTGGCGACTTTAAGGTGCCTTATCATAAGTGACTGATGCAGGATATGCAAGAACAGTAGTCTGATGTAAGAACATGGTGTGATCAGATATAGTATATTCTAGAAACAGGAACACGTGTCATATTCACAGGCATTATGTGTAAAGTAAGCAGATGCAATTCAACAAAGTTAGAAGTGATACAAGCTAGAAATCATACGCAACATGCAACCACATATAATAGTGCCAAGTTAGAGCAAACACCTGTGATGGTGGAGTAGGGAAGATGTGCTCATCATCTACACAACTATGTTGACTGTATAGCCTTGCGTTGTCTTGCGAATCTTGTTGGGAGGATGGCGGAGTAGAATCTATAGAGACCCTCCGTTTCAGTTGCTCGAAAAGACCACCATCATTCGATGCCTTACCAATTTCTTTCCGCTTTATTGATTTTGCATTGTGAGGTCAAACCGACAAGAAAAAGGAATAAAAATCACTCTTTAGAACTCATTCATGCATGATAATGATGAACACTACTCTGATGAGAGGCAAAGTCATGATATGAGGATGGAATATGTACAAAAAACTGGACGGCTTGACATATTCACACATAGTATGTGGTAACTAAGCAGAAGGCACTTCAACAAATTAGAAGCACTGCAAGCTAGACACCATATGGAAGGTGCAATCAATATTACTCTACCAAGTTAAAACGGTCTCGTCATAGGTGGCGTTCATCAAACTAGAAGCACTATATGCTAGAAATCATATTCAAGACACAAACCAATATCACACTGCTAACTTAAAGGTGTCCCATCATAAGTGACTGATGTAGGATACACAAGAAGAGTAGTTTCATGTAAGAACATGGTGTGATAGACAGATATAGTATGTACCAAAAACAAGAAGGTGTGTCATATTCACATGTATCATGTGTAAGCTAAGCAGATGCAGTTTACACTAATTAGGAACAATACAAGCTAGACACCATATGCCACATGCAACCAGATATCACACTGCCAATTTAGAGCAAGCACATTGGATGGTGGAGTAGGGGAGCGGAGACTTGGAACTTGTAATGCACTAGCAGTACGAGGAGAATCCGTACAGATGCTCCGTTTACGTTGCTGTAGAGGACCACCATCATCGCCTTCCTTACCCTTTTCCTTCCTCTTTTTTGATTTTGCCTTGTCATGTCAAACCCACAAGAAAAAGGGATAAAATTTGCTCTTCGGAACTCATTTATGCATGATACTGACGAGCACTACTTTCATGTAAGGCAGCCGCATGATAGGAGGATGGAATATGTATGAAAACCAGGACGGCATGACATATTGACATGTATGATGTATAAAGTGTAAACTAAGCACAAGGTGTTTGAACTAGTTAGAAGCAATGCAAGCTAGAAACCATATGAAAGATGAAGCCAACATCACTCTGCCAAATTAAAAGGGTGGCCTAATAAATGTATTTGACCAAATTAGAAGCAATACATGGCAACATGCTAGAAATAATATGCAATATGCAATGAATAAAGGTGTCTCATCGTAAGTGATTGATGCAGGATATAGAAGAGAGGTAGTTTCATGTAAGAACATGGTTAACAGATAGATGTAGTATGTACCAAAAATAGGAAGGCATGTCATATTCACAGGTATAATGTGTAAACTAAGCAGATGCAATTTACCCTAATTAGAAGCATTACAAGCTAGACACCGTATGCAACATGCAACCACGTATCACACTACGAAGTTAGAGCAAGCACCTACGATGGTGGTGTAGGGGAAATGCGGTCTTCAAGTATAGAGCTACGTTCAATATCTTCATTTAGGCTTGCTGTTTCTTGAGAATCATGTGGGAGGATGAAACTGCACTCGTTATAAGAGTCGTGCGTCTCATACTAACCCACGTGTCTGGGAAAACAAACAGGGGTATGTATTTTCCCCAGAATCGTGCACGGACAAGTCAAGACCAAGCCAAGATGTACGAGAAACCAAGAGATTTGAAGGACCAACATGCAGATCAGAGGGACCAAGGATGAGACAAGAAAGCAGGATATCGTCAAGAGAAAAGCCTCCCTTGCCAGGAAGGCGAGGCCGGCAAGGGGCGAGGCCGCCCCCAGGTGCAGACAACCGAGGTGCCCCGACAGGGCCTGCTAGGGCTCATGGAGGCAAAATCGCCTCGCCAACCAATCCAACATGACCCACGTCGTCAATTAGTGCGGTGTCAAACCACAAAGTGATTAAGTGGCAGCCATTCGCCACACTACAGCCATTTCCTATAGAAGAAACCCACAGATGACACCCGTCCTACGACGTGTCAAGAGAACAGGCGCGGAGCTGGCGAGATAGCCTGACAAGCCTTGCTGGGCAACCCACAATGTGATGTTAAGTGATGCATTTAATGCGCCCTGTCAGGCCGCAGAGTTAGGTATGATAGCACTGTTTGCTATCTTATCAGTGCATAATGACCTTTTCCACCATCAATCCACCAAAGCAAGAGTAGGGTTTTACACCTCATGGCGGCCCGAACCTGGGTAAATTTCCCGTGTGATCTATGTCGTGCTGCCCCACGCTGGTCTGCTCTTTGTGCAATGGGTCGCCCCCTGCTGAACCAGCATGGGACCTCCTGGTCCCATAGGTGGCCGTGGTTTCCCGTGACATCTTTGGCGTGCTAGGTAGGGGGCTCACTTGCACGAACCCGAAGGCGTGCGCAGCGCGTCGTCTTCGTCACCATCTTCATCTTCGACGACGTCACCGATCATGGCGCCCACGAAGACATCGAAGCAAAGCGGGGCTGTCCCCGCATCGTTGTTATTGATCTCCACGCCTCGCCGTAGCCACGACTCCAGTGGGAACTGCCGCTGATGGTGATGGGTCCATTCTGGTGGCTCGTATGGCATGCCCGCCATTCGGGCGCCGTTCGAAGAAGGGGCACAAGACCTGCGGGCGCGAGCTCCCTCCTTCCCGTCCCTCCCCCTCGTCCGCAGTCAAACTGCTCTAGCCTCGGCATCGTTGATGTCGATGATTACCGCACGACGTTCGGTCCAGTATTTCCCCTGTGTTGGGTAATCCTGAGCGAAGCGCTGGTATGAGTCCGTCGATTGATGCCCCAGCAAGCATACTTCGGCAAGGCTGCCTGCGTTGGCACGACCCACGCAACGGCAGCCGCTGCACTGACTCGAGGGGAGAGAAGCAAAAGGGAAGAGGACCAGGGAAGCCCAGCACTATGCCCCGATGCTCACCAGCCGCAAGAAACGCATGTCGATCCTTGCCGGGAACGAAGAAACCACATGATTGGCTTCTGCTCCTCCAAGTGCCGCGGGCGCGCCCGGGAGCGCGGCCAGGCAGAGGGAAAAGTGGGCTCGAAATAAAAGCTAAGTTTGTGTTATCACCTCTTATTGATGCCTTTCAAAGTCCTTACAGTTGTTTATCCCTTAACCCTAGTGAGTGTTCGTATCGTGAAAGCCCTCATGCGATGGAACCTTGGCTAAATTCTTTGATCGCACCATCGTCCTGTCCAGAGCCATGCTCGCAGGTCGAGAGGCTGCATCGAGAGCTATCTTGGAAAAACCTGCCGAGACGCATCCATGCCAAGATGACTGTTAAGGGCCAGACCCTTACGACAATCGCGGCAATATGATATCGGCAGGCATCCAGAGCATACACAGGAACTGATCATACGAACGCAAGCATATAGGGTTCAAAGGGATAAACACACATTTAAAATCCAGCTAGAAATATCAGTTTCGTACAAAACACTAGAGACAGAATGACTAAATGCAAAATTGATATCATGTTCCATTACAGGGCCCAGTGGAAACGATAATGGCCCGATACTTGGTCCAGTGTCCAGGAGGAACAGCTTAAACGCGAAGAACCCTATCGACACGGGGAGCAGCTTTCTTCTTGGCAGCTGCGATGTCGCCACCAGCCGACAGCTTCTGAAATCCGTCGTCAAGGTCGAGCTCTGGATGGAGGCAGGCGATGTTGCTCAGGACCATGAAGAGGGTGTTGCGGGCAAGCTTGCGGGACTCGGTCACAAAGCGCTTGGCCCTCCCCTCTTCATGCACATTCAGCTTGTCGATCAGCTCATTGAAGAAGAGTCCCAGCTTGACGCTCGGGACCTCCTGCTTGCTGACCGAGAAGACTGGGCCGTCCATGCCCATCACCGCAGCTTGCGCGCCAAGGCGTTCGACAATATCAATCAGGCTCTTGATCCAAAGGTTGCTCATGTCAACCTGGTTCTTCAACTTGTCCTCTGCATCTTGCCGAAGACGCTTGGCGGTTTCCAAATCCTTGGTGATGTGGAGCATCCCAAGGTCATCCCCATGGACCTACCATCGTCTCACCAAGTGCCTAGCGGACCCATGACACGAGCACGTGCAAGAGCTCTTGAAACCGAGGTGACATCTCTCCTCTCACATTTCCACTTTGATGCACATGAGACATGGCTACTACCTCAGACGGACACATTGTGTATACTCAGGTACCATGGAGAAGCTAAGGACCAAGGAGAAGAAGAAGGGGAAGATGGACGTGAAGACGGAGAAGAAGAAGAAGTGATGAAGAAGAAGCTTCAGGCTCCGGACGACCGGCCAGGACCAGACGTCCGACGATATCCAGGCCCTGGACGTTCAACCCAGACCGGACGTCCGACGCTTCCACACCCGAGCCAAAACTACGGACTTCCGACGCCCCACGAACGTCTAACGTCACTACAAGAAATATGTCAACTTATGACCACCACTATTGGTCACTGAATGGTCACAAATTTCCATTTATGACCTTTTTGTGACCAAAAACATAAGGTCAAAAGCTGGCGTCGTAAACTGACTATAGCGACCTTTAACAAAAGGTTGTTGATCCTATGACCTTCTGTTTTGGTCACTAGCTCTCTCCCCAGGCCATGTCGGATCCGACGTGGCAATCTGACGTGGCAAAATTGCGACCAATTGAAAAGGTCATTGATAAGATTCAGCCCGGTCCAATTCGGTTTTCTACATGGGCCTAGCCCAACAATTCGGCCTTTTCAATATATATTTTTCTGTTAATTTTCGCCAGCAACATGGGCCTAGCCCATTTTATTTTCTAGGACGTGGCCTTCTATAATTCATTTCTTTTTTGGGCCTCAGCCCTTTTACAGCCCAATTTATTTTGGGCCTCCACAACATACATTTAGAAGCTTGACATCACAAGGGCAGCTATTCCAACTTGACATATCAGCATGTACGCATGTATCCAAACCATTTTATTTCTTTCAACAGCCACAGCCACAAAGTAGATAGTAGATACATTCAACAGACTAAATTAACATAGGAATGAAGCAACAAAGGGCAGCCCGAGTAGAGGAACTACATGGTACTACAACTACATGGGACTACAGCTACCATTTCTATTTCTACCCGCAGCTGTAGGGACTACCAAGGAGCTAAACAAACAGCAACCGAGCTAAACTAATAGCGATAATCCATCATCAATCAGTGACAGTAGCAATGAGTGGCAGCGGCGACGTTCGAGAGAGCCCCTCCCCCTGCTGCTGCTTGGTTGCGTGCTACTGCTTGGTGTGCTGCATCACTAGTCACCCTGCACAGCAAGAATTTTAGCTTTACATAAGGTTTACAAGAACAGGACCCTGATACATGAGATTGACATTCACAAGCTATTTGCATTTATATTTAGAACTGGGTCACACCATTTGCATTACTAGTTATGTATTGACATACTAATCTAAAAGAACATATATAGAAACATATGAATTTTATTTCTGAATACCATTACAGAAGTACTAAAACACAAGAGCTCATTACACAAGAATCCAGGAAGACCCATCAATTATGCGCCGGAGCGGGAGATGTGCAGGCAGATCAAGTAGTAGATTCGAGCAAGAAGGATGTACTACCTGAAATGGGAAACTAGGAGGCCAATCCGACGAGTCCCACCCAAGCTGTGGAAGGAGCAGCGGCAGCAGCTGCAGAAGGACTCGACGGCCCAGACACCGTCGTGGATCTGGTAGGTGACGACGACATGGTAGTGGTGGAAGCCGCCGCCGAGGCCGGCCGCGCCTACGACGTCCTCGTCGTCCTGCAAGGCGATGAGGACGGTCGGGTCGGCGTTGAGCTGGTGGTCGTGGTTCCTGTAAAAACTATAGGAAACTTAATTACTTCTCAATACTGTGGGGTCACACTTTCAGAAAACCTGTCTATCTATATACAAACTTGAAAGATAAGCCATGCAAAGGTTCAGTGGATCCAAATAAACATGCACATCAGAAAACTAGAGGAACAGACAGTCAACACGTATATATCTAGTCAATAAAATATGCATGCAAAGTTGTACTGATGTAGACATGCTTTCACATCAAAATTCAGAAACATCAGAGTCTCGCTGCATCTCAAAATCAAGCCGATCTAACATGTAGGCACTGATTAACAGATCCAATAATACTAATGCAATTGTAATCATACGACAGAACAGAGTACAGGAGGCTCGATCGTTCAACATTTCCAGTGCAAGCATTGTACAAAGCAAAACAAATTAAGACCCAATAAGACACTATTACAGTACAGTACGACGGCGTCTATTGCCTCGATCGTTCAACATTTCCAGTGCAAGCATTGTACAAAGCAAAACACCCAATAAGACACTATTACAGTATAGTACGATGGCGTCTATTGCCCATCTAGAAAACAAGGTGACATACTGCAGGTTCAAAAATTTCCTACTAATAATGATATGTTTGTACAATGGTTGGTGTATGCGGACCTCGTCATTGTATGATGTATAACAGATGTTGTATAATAGAGAAGAATGGCAAAAAAACATTTGGTGGCATTGAGATGTTGACAGAAGTATGCAAAAAAGCTACTCAGTTGCTAGCAAGATGAATCAACGAGAACTGTGAAGGTTGGAGTCTAGAAAGGTATTCCCTGTTCGAAATCGACTATGACAGCAGTTAAGCTATGCATCATTCTTGGCGGTGGATCTCATCCCTGTAATTTTTAGCAATCACTGCACGTAAAAGAAGTAAAGCATGTCAGTTGTATTGATTTTCAAACACACAAAAATGAAGGAGAAAAAGGCAGCCAAACTATAACTGCAGGGCCCTCTTAACAAATAATGTTTGTGCTCAGTCTGTTAGTACAAACACTACTATATCTGCCAAATGCATAGGCCAATTAATATGACTATTTATATAAATGGATTATATCGACTAAGAAGAATGTCATCTTTTAGGAAGAAAGGGCGCAACTAGATTCAAGAGCAATATGATGCATGTGTGGTCTCCCGACAGGACCAGTGCAGATGCAACCACCCATGCCATTTTTTTCCCACCCTGTGAACTTCCATACTGTCCATGATCTACTAAGTGTTGCAACATTTATATTCCAACTAGCAGCATGTTATAGTCCAAGTTGAAGTAGAAAAGAAACCCAAGAATGAATTAAATCTGCTCAACGTTGACTGAAAGTATCAAGTTGCAGCCAAAGTGATACGGCCATGTCGCTGTTCTGCTACCTACTACTCATGATGCAGAGTTTTCTTAGAATTTAATGGCCGACAGGCAGCTTCTAACTGAACCTGAACCTGAATGAATGGTCCGAAGAAATCGCGATGGGCCTGAACCTGAACCTCGTCTTGACAACCCCTGACTGAACCTCAACTATCAAGTTCTCAAGTGCTTTTCGCATGATTGGGACTAGTAGAAGCGAGAAGTAGGGCTGCCTTACATGAGGATGTTGAGAGGGAGGCCACTGGCGGCGAAGTCGGCGCGAACTTGCGGACAGATGCCAACGAGGAGAGGTCCAGCTCCATCACCTCCATGCTCACGCCGGGGGTCTCGGCGAGGACGGCCTGGCGAACGGCCTCTGCGGCGGCGAGGTTGCGGACGGCCATGACGACGTGGGCACCGCGCGCCGTCTCCGCGCCGATCCCGCTCGACGCACCTGTCAGTGGCAGGCAACCGATTCAGCGAATCGAATCAGATGGAATGAGGGAGGGAGCAGAGAGGACCAAGGAAAAGATGAGGACTCGTCACCTGCCATCGCGCGACGCTGCCGCCGGCTCCCTCTCCACCGCACCGTTGTCCAGCTCCGGGACGCGATGGGCGTCGCTGCGGGATGCATCGAGGAAGGAGGTGGTGGCGGGACGCGCCTCTGCAGGATGGGGAGGAGGTGGCGGCAGCGAGGAGATGAGGGAGGGGGTGGATCTGGCCGCCGCCATGGCCATGGCCGTGCCGTGCGGCTAGATTGGTGGGCGTCGAAGAGGGTGGAGCACAGTCACCGCCGCCGCGCCGGAATTGGTGGGAACGCCACCCTCGAAATCCTAGCCGTGGGAAGGGGTTGGGGATGAGCTACCGGGGACGCAAGAGGTGGATCTGGCCGGAGGGGAGGGAAGAGCGGAGGCAGGGGAGCTCGGATCTGGGCTGCACACCGGCGAGGCCCGCCGGAACACGCCGGAACAAGAGGCGTAGGTGGCGGCAGCAAGGGTTTCGGGGGAGGGATTGTGGGTGCGTGAGGGAACGAGGAGCAGAGAAAGAAAGGAGGCAGAGAAAGAAAGGAGGCGGGGGGTGGATGGAAAACGTCCACGAGTAGAGCTAGGGTTTCGGCTTAGGTGGGCTTGGGGTTGGTGTGGTGGGCCGAGGACTGCCGTTGGATCCGCGAGCATCTGACGGTGTTCCAGGCACGATCCGCGTGAGACGTCCACGGACCAATCAAAATGCAGTACCACGTTATGACCATTTAAATTGGTCGTAGTTGACTAAAAATAGTGTGTTAAAATCATATCAGATATTTTATGACCTGAAAAAATTCAAAAAGAAAATGAAAAACATTCTCATTGTGTCACCAAATGTGAATAAGTTTTCAGGAAAAGTAACAAACATGAAATAAGATAAATATCTTTAAAAATATGTCATGAGAAATGAGTTTTTTGGCAAAAAAAACATTTTTCATTTTTCGAGTGCCTGAAATGAGTTTTTTTGTGAAGGACCTACCATATATTTGTTGCAAAATTGGACCAAATCAATTTTCTAAAATACTAGGACATATTTAATGCACAATTGACAAAATGGTTGGGTGTCAAAAGCCTTGATCCATCTCTGGTGAAAAAGACAAATCTCCGCCGATTCAGCTGGAAACGGGTCAAATTTGAACTGCAGGTGCCTCATAGTTTGCTATTTATTTTTTCCAAAAATCATTTATAGGTACATAAGTATCTATTTAATCAGAGAAACACCAAAAAAATTCCAAGATTCAATCACTAGCTAGGAACGGTCATTCCCGCCGTTTTGACTGCATTTTGAAACGGGCATAAAAAATTCAAAAAAATCAAAAAATTGGGAAACCTTCACATTGTGTCATTATATGTGGCCAAGTTAGCAGCAAAAATAACAAACTTGTAATACGACAATTATTTTAAAAAAGTGTTCGCAGAAACGAGCTATCACGTGTGGAGATCAATTGCTTTCAAGCCAAATGATCAATCTTATGGCCACATTCATGGCATAGTTTGTTTAAATCATCTCATATTGTGCACAAGGGTGCATATTGGAATGGCAAACAATGTTGCCTAAGGAAGTTTTCATTTTCTTTGGATGAAAAAACCATTTTCCATTTTTCGAGTGCCCAAAAGGAGGTTTTTTTGTGAAGGACCTCCCAAATAATTGTTGCAAAATTGGACCAAATTATTTTTCTAAAATACTAGGACATATTTAATGCACAATTGACAAAATGGTTGGGTGTCAAAAGCCTTGATCCACCTCTGGTGAAAAAGACAAATTGTCGTCGATTCAGTTGGAAGCGGGTCAAATTTGAACTGCAGGTGCCTCATAGTTTGCTATTTATTTTTTCCAAAAATCATTTCTAGGTACATAAGTATCTATTTAATCAGAGAAACACCAAAAAAATTCCAAGATTCAACCACTAGCTTGGAACGGACGTTCCCGCCGTTTTGACCACATTTTGAAACGGGCATAAAAAATTCAAAAAAAAATTCAAAAAATTGGAAAACCTTCGCATTGTGTCATTATATGTGACCAAGTTACCAGGAAAAATTATAAACTTGTAATACGGCGAATATTTAAAAAAAGTGTTCTCGGAAACGAGCTATCAAGTGTGAAGATGAATGGCTTTCAACCCAAATGCTCAATCTTATGGCCACATACATGGCATGGTTTGTTAAAATGATCTCATATTGTGCACAAGGGTGCGTCTTGGAATGGCTAACAATGTTGCCTAAGGAAGTTTTCATTTTCTTTGGACGAAAAAACCATTTTCCATTTTTCGAGTGCCCAAAAGGAGGTTTTTTTGTGAAGGACCTCCAAAATAATTGTTGCAAAATTGGACCAAATCATTTTTATAAAATACTAGGACATATTTAATGCACAATTGACAAAATGGTTGGGTGTAAAAAGTTTTGATCCACCTCTCATGAAAAAGATAAATTTCCGCCGATTCAGTTGGAAGCGGGTCAAATTTGAACTGCAGGTGCCTCATAGTTTATTATTTATTTTTTCCAGAAATCATTTATAGGTACATAAGTATCTATTTAATAAGAGAAACACCAAAAAAATTCCAAGACTCAACCACTAGCTAGGAACGGTCATTCCCGCCGTTTTGACCGCATTTTGAAACGGGCATAAAAAATTCAAAAAAAAAATCAAAAAATTGAGAAACCTTCTCATTGTGTCATTATATGTGGCCAAGTTCCCAGAAAAAATAACAAACTTGTAATACGGCAATTATTTTAAAAAAGTGTTCTCAGAAACGAGCTATCACGTGTGGAGATCAATGGCTTCCAAGCCAAATGATCAATCTTATGGTCACATTCATGGCATAGTTTGTTCAAATGATCTCATATTGTGCACAAGGGTGCATCTTGGAATTCCAAACAATGTTGCCAAAGGGAGTTTTCATTTTCTTTGCACGGAAAATTCATTTTCCATTTTTCGAGTGCCCGAAATGAGGTTTTTTTCTGAAGGACCCACCATATATTTGTTGCAAAATTGTACCAAATCATTTTTATAAAATACTAGACCATATTTAATGCACAATTGACAAAATGGTTGGGTGCCAAAAGTTTTGATCCACCTCTGGTGAAAAAGACAAATTCCCGCCGATTCAGTTGGAAGCGGGTCAAATTTGAACTGCAGCTGCCTCATAGTTTGCTATTTATTTTTTCCAAAAATCATTTCTAGGTACATAAGTATCTATTTAATGAGAGAAACATCAAAAGTTTTCCAAGATTCAACCACTAGCTAGGAACGGTCAAGCCCGCCGTTTTGACCGCATTTTGAAACGGGCATAAAAAATTCAAAAAAAAATCAAAAAATTGGAAAACCTTCGCATTGTGTCATTATATGTGACCAAGTTTCCAGGAAAAATAATAAACTTGTAATACGGTAATTATTTTAAAAAAGTGTTATCAGAAATGAGCTATCAAGTGTGAAGATTCATGGCTTTCAAGCCAAATGATCAATCTTATGGCCACATTCATGGCATAGTTTGTTCAAATGATCTCATATTGTGCACAAGGGTGCATATTGGAATGGCAAGCAATGTTGCCTAAGGAAGTTTTCATTTTCTTTGGACGAAAAAACCATTTTCCATTTTCTGAGTGCCTGAAATGAGTTTTTTTTTGTGAAGGACCTACCATATATTTGTTGCAAAATTGGACCTAATCAATTTTATAAAATACTAGGCCATATTTAATGCACAATTGACAAAATGGTTGGGTGTCAAAATTTTTGATCCACCTCTGGTGAAAAAGACAAATTCCCGTTGATTCAGTTGGAAGCGAGTCAAATTTGAACTGCAGATGCCTCATAGTTTGCTCTTTATTTTTTCCAAAAATCATTTCTAGGTAAATAAGTATCTATTTAATCAGAAATACATGGTTTGATGGCGAGACATCGAGGTTTGGATGGTGGCCGAGGGCCCCAACTCTAGAGCGCGTAAGCTCGCATGCCCGCCGCGTGGTCACCGCGTGACCGTGGCGTTGCCATGTGTTATGTGCGGCCTAGGCATGTCTAGTGGGTTGGGAACTCCCCAGGTAGGTGCTAGGAAGAAAATCACAACATAAGATTCTCACGAGGAGACCGATCGATGCTCAAACATGAATAAGCAGCCAAGTGTTTGATTTGCGGTACGGGAAATGCACATGGCCAATGGGCGTGAGTTTTGGCCAAGGATGATCATCTACTAAGGAGAATGTATTCACAAATTTTCACCTCAAAAGGAGGAGCCTAGGTGGTACTTGCTTTGCAAAGTACCACACTGGAAAAAAATATGAATGTTGAAGCTGGGCTCAAAATAATGAATGGATTGAGCTGAAATTTGGTGGAGGATGGTTATTTGGGCATAGGAAAGCATTGTAGAAAATTGATATCATTTTGACATGCCAAAGTAGTACTTCCTACACAATGCTCTTCTATGGACAAAAACTTAGGAAAACTAGTCAGAGAGATTGGATGAATGAAATAAGATAAAAATTGGTGTAGGTAAGTTACGTAGGTATGGTCATGCGCTGGTAAATTTTCAGATCATTTGGGTAAGCCTAGCTAGTACTTACTTCACAAAGCTTCTCTCGAGGTAGAAACTTTGGAAATTTCCTGAGAAAGATTTACTAGGAAAATTGAGCTGAATATTATCATGTGGCAATGATTTGGGTATGGAAGAGTGTCCAAAAAGTTTGAGGGTAATAGGAGGGGTCTATATAACACTTGCTTTGCAATGTGCCAATTTGGCCATAAAATATAAATTGAACCTGGGCTCACATAGATGATTTGACTGAGCTACAATTTGGAGGAGGGCGATAATTTGGGCATATGAAGGAACTGCATAAATTTCATGTCATTTAGAGATATAAAAAAGGTACTTCCTTCACAATGCTTCTAGGTGGACAAAAACTTTGGAAATTTGCCAAGGAAGATTTGCTAGGAAAATGGAGCTGAATTTTGTCATGCGGTAATGATTTGGATAGGAAAGAGTGCCCAAAAATTCCGAGGGCAATCAAGAATATAAAATTAGCACTTCCTTCATAAAGTGTTGTTGTGAACAGAATAGGAAAATGAATATTGTTGAATTAGTTTTGAACTAGGCAAGGAAGGATTTTTACATATTTGATGAAGATATGCCCCAAAGAATTTATGAGATTTTTTTGGGAATTTTGGGAATGATAGAAATATAGGTTGCTTCACAACCTAGGGCAAAAACTGCCACATGGACATGACACATAGGCAAAACTGATGAGATGGCGCCTAGTCATCACAACCCACCACAATCTACAAGGCTATGACCATCTATATTGGTCATTAACAACTAGAAATAAGGCAGCGGACTAGCACTGTTTGCTTTGTGACCATTTCGTGTAAGGAAATTACGACCTTTCTGACCAAAATGGTCGCAATGGTTTAGGGTTTGGAGCCCCCTGAACAGCTTTTGACCAATTGGTCTAAAATGGTCATAAATTTATGACCAATTCTTCGAGGGTCACAGACAGAAGGTCATAAGTTGACATATTTCTTGTAGTGCGTCCGGACGTCCGAACCCGACCGGACGTCCTGCCGAAGACCACCCGAGCCGAATCTGCGGACGTTCGACATGCACCAGATGTCCGGACCTCGCGAGCCTCCGGACGACCGGTGACTCCCGGACGTCCGACGCCTGTGTGCTGTTTCGTGTTGGGCCGCAGCCCATGTACCCCTTCGCCCCCCCTCTTTTGCACTAAGACTATATATATAGACCTGCTATTCCTTCTAGCTAGGGTTAGCAAAGGATTAGCTCATATTTTGTGTGAGAGCTTTGCTCATCCACATGGACACCTTCTCCTCGGAGATTCGAGCCTCCACCGGAGAAGATCCCCCAAGCGGATTCAAGACACCTTTAAGGGAAGAACTGAAGACCTCCTCACAGAGAAGACCGGCTACCCTTGTATCGTCCTTAGTTGTCTGTGGATCGTGTATCTTTCCTTATGTACTCGAGGATCTAGCACATGTGTGACTTATTCGTGTTGGTTTAGTGTTTCCTCTTGTGTTTGCGCTCTTTTCCCCCTCGTGTTCCTCGTGTTCTTCGCGGGATCCGCTCCTTTCGTGAAAGATCGGCCGATTAGGGTTCCACCCTACATCACTTGGACATCACCTGCTATCTAGACTCGAGGGACTCCGTCGACCGCTCCAGCGAGCCAATCCCAGCCTTCATATCCGTGATGCTGCCATTGGCAGTCTCAAGGGTCTGGGTATTGGAGGAAAGCTGCGACAACACATCAGCCAAGTGGATCTCTGCCTGCCGTGCTTCTTCTTTGAGCGCCTCCACCTCTTTGGTGCCTTTGGCAAGATCCTCATTCAGCTTAGCCACCTGCTAGTCAAGGTCAGTCTTGGCGGCAGCCACGACATCTAGATCTTCAATAAGCTTTGATTGCTCTCTGGTTATAGCGCCAGAAAAGCTCCTGTCTGCTAGGACTACGTTAGTATTTCCCCAAAGAGGAAGGGATGATGGAGCACATCGACGGTAGGTATTTCCCTTAGTTAAGAAACCAAGGTTATCGAACAAAGCAATACAACGTAAACAACACCTCGCAACCCGACATGTTAAAGGGGTTGTCAATCCCTTTCGGGTAACGATGCGAGAAAATTGTAGTAGATTGAAATAATATATCGCAAATAAAATAAATTGCAGCAAAGTATTTTTGTATTTTTGGTTTAATAGATCTGAATAAAAATGCAAAGGAAAAGTAGATTGCAAGCAAATATATGAGGAAGAAGACCCGGGGGGGCATAGGTTTCACTAGTGGCTTCTCTCGAGAAAAATAACAAACTGTGGGTAAACAAATTACTGTTGGGCAATTGATAGAACCTCAAATAATTATGACGATATCTAGGCAATGATCATTACATAGGCAATATGAACAATGAGATGATGTAGACAAGATCCGTTTATCTATTGCGTAGATGTACATCCCGTCTTTTTATCCTTAGTAGCAATGATACATATATATTGGTTCCCTTTCCTGTCACTGGGATGAAGCAGTGTAAGATTGAACCCACTACCGGGCACCTCTTCCCATTGCAAGATAAATATATCAAGTTGGCCAAACAAAATCCAAATATCAGAGAAGAAATACGAGGCTATAAGAGATCATGCATATAAGAGATCAAAGATACTCAAATGACTTTCATGGATATAAAAAGATATAACTGATCTGTGATGCCCCAAGACCGGAGCTTCAGATGCCTTCCATGTTTCTGAGT
Source organism: Triticum urartu (assembly GCF_003073215.2). NCBI lineage: Eukaryota > Viridiplantae > Streptophyta > Magnoliopsida > Poales > Poaceae > Triticum > Triticum urartu. Next base: position 219,032,325 of record NC_053027.1, read on the forward strand.
GTTGTCGGGTGATTCGTTTTGGTTCGTTGCATCTTGTGCATTGCATCATGTCATCATGTCATAAGTCTTTTGCATCTCAACTAAATAATTTGTATGGATCTTCGGTCCATTTAAATCGAGGGAATTCACATGGTGATTCTCTTTTCAACATATCCTCTCAATATTTAGAGAGCTATAGTAATATTCCAATTATTTGGATTTACCGCCAACACACTCACTATATAAATCCCTTGGGTTCTTTTGCTTCAAGTTTCACCTCCAAACCTTGGCAGTAGTTCTTTCTCCATTTATCGAGGGTCCTCCAAAAACCCTCAACATTTTTGTACACCCCTTTAGCCTAGCCTCCATTCAAACTCTTTTGGCTCAAGTCAAATAAGTTTGACTTTAAATTCTCCTAACTTGTCGGAACTATTTTTTGTTGAGGTGGAAATATTCCATAAAGCCATACAAAAATGTTCCATAATTTTGTTCTTCTCCATGGCCTCTTCTCTTAATTATTTTTGGCCTATCTATTTTTTTGCTGAAAAGAGAGATTAAGAGAAAGAGAGCCCAGCAGGCCCAAACCTCCCTAGGCGCAGCCTTCCCTCTCCCTGGGCCGGCCTCCCTAAGGCCCAGTCATCTCCCCCCGTAACCCTAGGCCTCCCGCTCGACCCCCTGCACCCTCTCCCTCGTTTCCCTCCCTCGCGCCGCCAGGAGAGAAAGAGCACCGCGCTCGACCCCTCCTCTCGCCCGTGACCCTTCTCTCCCTCGACCCCCACCTCTCCCTCTCGACCAGGCCCCGCCACCAGGAACGACTGCTCCGCCGCCCTGTGCGCGAGCCCCGCGTCTTGGTCTTCTTCCCCGCCTCCTTGCCATGGCCATGTACTCCTCGAGCCAGGGGACGAGCCCCCGCCCCCGATCCCCCCAGCACTGCGGCGACGACCGAGCCGTCCCCGGCGAAGCCCTTCTCCTCCTCCGACTCTCTACGCCTCCTTGCGTGCACCGTGACCCCCCCCCCTCAGGGCCAGCCTCACCGCCTCTGCTTCATCGTGCAGCACCATCCACCAGGCCGCCGCATCACCAGGAGCTCTTCTTGCCCCGTGCGCCGCTGGCCGTCCATGGTCGCAACCCCGTGTGCTCCGCCGCCCTACGCCTCCGCCTCACCGGACCTGCTCCATCCTCCGCTGCTGCCGCGAGCCCACCATAGCGCTGCTATTCGGCTTGCCTCCCGCTGTCCCCTACTGATGCCATGGCCGCCTCATCAGCAGCTTGCCTCCGCCTCTCCTGCTACCCCGCCCGGTCTAGCCTCAGCTCCGCAAGCCCCCCTGCATCGCTTCCTCACCAGGAGCTGAGCTCCATCCAGTTCGGCGCCACTCCCTGTACAAGTTCAATTGCATCGGTTTGCCTAGGTTGTTCGTCCTCTGCTTGTAGCTCCATCCATGGCAGCCTCTGTTCATTGACCACCGAGACCCGAGGCCCTTTTGTGTTGCTTCACTTTGGATGGGCCAAGATCCTCTCCGACAAGTGTACGACTACATGGTGACTCATGTGTACCACTACCGTCACCCCGAAGACGTTGGAGTCATCAAGTACCCCTCCGAATGAACGTGAACGACTACCATTGCAAGAACGGGACCGGCGGGTCCGAAGACCCCAAGTACCACGACAACCCCGAAGGGAGCCGAGTTCGTCAAGTTCACCTTCGAAACGTGTACCACTACCGATGGCTGAGACCCTGGATTCGACAAATTCCTCACGGTGACCCTGAACATCTATGGGACATGCACGACTTCGAACCGTGTACCACGTCGAACATGTACGGCTACACGATGAACCGCCAAGACCCTGAACGACTACCGCCGCCGAAGTCCGCGAGTACAACTACTTCCACAACGCGTCGTGTACGACTACCATCGCTTGGGTTTGACAAGACTCCGAGTACCACTATGTTTCGCCGAGGACCGAAAGTACCACTACGTCCCATCGAACCCAAAAAGTCTTGTGCGCACACTTCGAAGGTATAACCGCCGAGACGACCTTCCGAGAATGAATGCATGTTGTTTGAGATGCTCGTGCTTGCTCCGTGCCCGAATTGTCGGTGCATGTTGCCCCTCTTTTGCCTTATCACCATCGTCGACTCATGGGACACCCGGTATCCGGGAGTGCCCCACCATCTTTTGCATGCACCCGCACACTTCTCCTTTGCATCGGTATCTCAATCGAGTTACCGGAACAGGAACGTTGCAGTGGCACCGTTTTCATTATCGTCGCCGTGGCACCCCTTTTGTTTCCGCCACGATGTCAAATGCCTCATCTCTTATCATGTCAACTTTTAATAAAACTTGCATAAAACTTGAACGTGTCATCTGCATCATGTTAACAACATTTGAATGTTTAAAATTGTTGTTTGCATTAATTTACTAATGCATATGGGGATTTACCGGACTTGTTTATTGCTATATCCGGCCCCATTTAAATTGTTTAGATAGATAATCCCTTTATGTTTCACCTCTTGACATGCTTAACAACATTTAATATTGTTGGGTACATAAACGAGATCGAACTAAATAAGTTGAATGTGGTGTTTCGTCAATGTGCAACGGAGTTGCATATTGAGCTCCACTTAATTTGTAGGGATGTTTGTGCACTTTGCCATGCCATGCCTCATTAAACCAGACATGCATCATACCTGTTTGCGCATCGTGTCATGCTTATGTGGTGGTTGTTTACTATGTTGTTTGCTTCTTTCCGGTGTTGCTTCTTCGGGTTGGTTCTGTTAACGTTGCATTTGTGAGGATCCGTTCGACTACGTCCGTTTGTCTTCTTCTTGGACTCGTTCTTCTTCCTTGCGGGATTTCAGGCAAGATGACCATACCCTCGAAATCACTTCTATCTTTGCTTGCTAGTTGCTCACTCTTTTGCTATGCCTATGCTGCGATACCTACCACTTGCTTATCATGCCTTCCATATTGTTGAACCAAGCCTCTAGCCCACCTTGTCCTAGCAAACCGTTGTTTCGCTATGTTACAGCTTTGCTCAGCCCCTTTTATACGTTGTTAGTTGCAGGTGAAGATTGAAGTTTGTTCCTTGTTGGAACATGGAGATGTTGTTCCTTGTTGGAACATGTTTACTTGTTGGGATATCACAATATCTCTTATTTAATTAATGCATCTATATACTTGGTAAAGGGTGGAAGGCTCAGCCTTATGCCTGGCGTTTTGTTCCACTCTTGTCGCCCTAGTTTCCGTTATATCGGTGTTATGTTCCCGGATTTTGCGTTCCTTACGTGCTTGGGATATAATGGGAACCCCTTAACAGTTCGGCTTGAATAAAACTCCTCCAGCAAGGCCCAACATTGGTTTTACCATTTGCCACCTAGCCTTTTCTTTCCCTTGGGTCGGCCAGCCCAAGGGTCATCTTATTTTAACCCCCCCCCCCCGGGCCAGTGCTTCTCTAAGTGTTGGTCCAACCCAGAGCACCGTGCGGGGCCGTCCCTTGGCAACTTGGGTTACGTTGGCTCCCGTACGCTTAGCTTATCCGGTGTGCCCTGAGAACGAGATATGTGCAGCTCCTATCGGGATTTGTCGGCACAGGGGTGGTCTTGCTGGACTTGTTTTACCATTGTCGAGGATGTCTTGTAACTGGGATTCCGAGTCTGATTGGGTCTTCCCGCTAGAAGGAATATCCTTCGTTGACCGTGAGAGCTTGTGATGGGCTAAGTTGGGACACCCCTGCAGGGTTATGAACTTTCAAAAGCCGTGCCCGCGGTTATGGGCAGATGGGAATTTGTTAATGTCTGGTTGTAGAAAACCTGAAGTTGACCTTAATTAAAATACATCAACCGCGTGTGTTACCGTGATGGTCTCTTCTCGACGGGGTCCGGGAAGTGAACACGGTGTTGGAGTAATGCTTGACGTAGATTGTTCTAGGATCACTTCTTGATCATAGTTGTTCGAACATGCTTTTGCCTTCTCTTCTCGCTCTCATTTGCATATGTTAGCCACCATATATGCTAGTCGCTTGTTGCAGCTCCACCTCATACCTTTTACCTTACCTATAAGCTTAAATAGTCTTGATCGCGTGGGTGTGAGATTGCTGAGTCCCCGTGACTCATAGATACTTCCAAAACCAGCTTGCAGGTGCCGTTGAACCATGCAGATGACGCAACCAAACTCAAGGAGGAGCTCGATGAAGATCTTGTCCTTCGTGTTGTTTCGTTTCCAGTTGGTCAGTAGTGGAGCCCAGTCGGGACGATCGGGGATCTGTGTAGCATTTGGGGTAGTCTTCTTTTATTTTGGCTCCGTAGTCGGGCCTTGATTGTAACTGGTTGATGTAATGCTTTATTCATGTAATTGTGTGAAGTGGCGATTGTAAGCCAACTATGTATCTCTTTCCCTTATGTATTACACGGGTTGTTTGTGAATATTACCTCACTTGCGACATTACTTTCAATGCGGTTATGCCTCTAAGTCGTGCTTCGACACGTGGGAGATATAGCCGCATCGAGGGCGTTACATGATCATAAACTCAAAGTTCATCAGATCCCAACAAACACACCGCAAAAAGAGTTACATCATATGGATCTCCAAGAGACCATTGTATTGAGAATCGAGATAAAGAGAGATGAAGCCATCTAGCTACTAACTACGGACCCGAAGGTCTACAAAGAACTACTCACGCATCATCGAAGAGGCACCATGGTGAACCCCATCCGAGATGGTGTTGAGATTGGATCTGGTGGTTCTGGACTCTACGGCGGCTGGATGAATATTTCATCAACTCCCCTAGGTTTTGTGAATATTTGGGTATTTATAGAGCAAAGAGGCGGCCCGGGGGGCACCCGAGGTGGGCACAACCCACCAGGGCGCCTCTGGGCCTCCTGGCACGCCCTGGTGGGTTGTCCCCTCCTCGGGACTCCTCCCCAGGTGGTACTAGGGCCCAACTTGTTCCTTATGGTCCATAAAAATTCTCCGTAAAGTTTTGTGGCATTTGGACTCGGTTTGATATTGATTTTCTGCGATGTAAAAACAAGGAAAAAACAGGAACTGACACTTGGCACTATGTCAATAGGTTAGTACCAAAAATGATATAAAATGACTATAAAATGATTATAGAACATCCAAGATTGATAATATAACAGCATGAAACAATCAAAAATTATAGATACGTTGGAGACGTATCAGCATCCCCAAGCTTAACTCCTACTCGTCCTCGAGTAGGTAAGTGATAAAAACAGAAATTTTGATGTGGAGTGCTGTTTAACATGTCATATCATATTCTTTTCTTTATAGCATGGACAATTGGACTTTTTATGTGGTTCAAAGCAATAGTCTAGTGTTAACATAATAATTTAGATACTCAAGCATATCAACAAGCAACCATGTCTTTTTTCAAAATATCAATGCTAAAATAAGTTATCCCTACAAAATCATATAGTCTTCTCATGCTATGTCTTCCTAACACAAAGTATTTATCATGAACAACCCCGAGGACAAGCCGAGCAATTGGTTCGTACTTTTTAACGCGCTTCAACTTTTTCAACTCTTATGCAATACATGAGCGCAAGCCATGGATATAGCACTACGGGTGGAAGAGATCATCATGACAGGGGGTAAACATAGAGAAGAAAAAAGGTAAGGAAGTCTCACATCGAGCGGCTAACCCACGGGCTATGGAGATGCCCATCAATCGATATCAACGTGAGGAGTAGGGATTGCCATGCAACGAATGCACTAAGAGCTATAAGTGTATGAAAGCTCAATATGAAAACTAAGTGGGTATGCATCTAATCCTATAATGAAAAATTCCCACTAGTATATGAAAGAGACAACATAGGAGACTGTCCATATGAAAAACATGGTGCTACTTTGAAGCACAAGTGTGGTAAAGAATACTAGCAATGCCCCTTGTCTCTTTGTTTATTATTTCCCCCCTTTTTTTCTTTTTCTCTCATTGTCTGGAGTCTCATCCCGACTTGTGGGGGAATCATAGTCTCCATCATCCTTTCCTCACTGGGGCACTGCTCTAAAAATGAATAATGATGATCATCACACTTATTTTTACTTATAACTCAAAAGAAACAAAAATTACAACTCGATACCTATGACAAGTATGACTATATGAATGCCTCTTGCAATGATCTAGCGTAACATGTATGAAAAATGATGAACGGTGGTTGAGCCACAAACACTATGTCAGCTATATGATCATGCAAAGCAATATGACAATGAATGCTCAAGTCATCAAACGAAAACGATGGAAGTTGCATGGCAATATATCTCGGAATGGCCATGGAAAAGCCATAATAGGTAGGTATGGTGGCTGTTTTGAGGAAGATATAATGAGGCTTATGTGTGATAGAGCGTATCATATCACGTGGTTTGGATGCACCTGCGAAGTTTGCACCATGTCTCCATGTGAGAAAGGGCAATGCACGATACAGTAGAGGCTAGCAAGTTGCGAAAAGGTAAGAGTGTGTATAATCCATGGAGTCACATTAGTCATAAAGAACTCATATACTTATTGCAAAAGTTTATTAGCCCTCGAAGCAAAGTACTACTACGCATGCCCCTATGGGGATAGATTGGTAGGAAAAGACCATCTCTCGTCCCCGACCGCCACTCATAAGGAAGACAATCAAAAATAAATCATGCTCCAACATCATAGCATAACGAGAGACTATACGTGCATGCTTCGGGAATCACAAACCTTAACACCAATATTCCTACTAGAGCATAATTACTCATCAAAATAACTCACATATCACATCATCATATCTCAAAACTATTACTAAGAAACAAGTTTATTTTGTCCAATGATCTTCAGGACATTTTTCTTTTCTTTATCCTTCTTGGATATCCATCACTTTGGGACTAATTTTCGTGTGTTGCTTTTCATAAGCTCAAACAAATATAAGTGAAGATCATGAGCATAATATTTCTTTCTCTCAAAATAATTTAAGTGAAGCAAGAGAGATTTTCTTAAAAAAATTACTAACTCTCAAATAAATCTAAGTGAACCAAGAGCGCATTTCTTCAAAAATACTAAGCACACCGCGCACAAAAAGATATAAGTGAAGCACTAGATCAAGTCCTAGCTCATAAAAGATTTAAGTGAAGCATAGAGAGCAATTCTAACAAGTCATGACATAATTTTGGCTCTCTCAAATAGGTGTGTTCAGCAAGGATTGATGACTTAAAACACAAAATAAAACAAGCAAAGACTCATATCATATAAGACACTCCAAGCAAAACACATATCATGTGACGAATAAAAATATAGTCTCGAGTAAAATACTGACAGTTGTTGAAAGCGGGGACGCCACTCGGGGGTATCCCCAAGCTTAGTTGGTTTCTCATTCTTGGATAATAGCTTGGGATGCCGGGGCATCCCCAAGCTTAGGCTCTTCCATCCTTCCTTCATCCATTGTAAGATAACCCAACACTTGAAAACTTCAATCACACAAAACTCAACAAAACCTTCGTGAGATCCGTTAGTATAAGAATAATAAACCACTACTATAACTGTTGTATAAAACCAATTCATATTTTGTTTTTGTATTATATCTACTATATTCCAACTTTTCTATGGAAAATAATCATCAAAGAAAACCATATAGCCATCAAAATAAGCACACAACACAAAGAAAACAGAACCTGTCAAAATAGAATAGTGTGTAGCAATCTGATTATTTCGAATACTTCTGTAACTTCAAAAAAATTGAAAAATTAGGACGACCTGAGAAATTTGTATATAGATCTACTGCAAGTGGAATGGGTATTTTATAGCTCCCTGGTAAAATATGAAAATTAATTTCGTGAGCATAAACATTTCTGTTTTTTCAGCAAGATCAAACAACTATCACCCAAGAAGATCCTAAAGGCTTTACTTGGCACAAACACTAATTAAAACATAAAAAACACAATCATAATAGTAGCATAATTGTGATAACAAACAAGAACATGAAGCAGAAAGCAAAAAAAAATTCATTGGGTTGCCTCCCAACAAGCGCTATAGTTTTACGCCCTTAGCTAGGCATAAAGCAAGGATCTAAGTTTTGTCATCTTTGGTTTGAGATCCCTAAGATGCCCTCATGATTGATTCATAGGGTGGCTTAACTATAGTTCTAGGAAAGTGTTCCATACCCTTCCTCAAAGGAAATTGGAAATTAATATTGCCTTCTTTCAGATTAATCACGGCACCAATAGTGCGTAAAAACGGTCTACCAAGAATAATCGGACAAGACGGATTCCAATCAATATCAAGAACAATAAAATATATGGGCACATAATTCCTATTTTCAAGAATAAGAACATCATGAATTCTTCGCATAGGCTTTTTAATAGTAGAATCCGCCAACTGCAAATTTAAAGAGCATGATTCAAGTTCGGTAAGACCAAGCACATCACATAAAGGTTTCAGAATTGTAGAAGCACTAGCACCCAAGTCACACAACGCAAAACGGTCATAATTTTTAATCTTGACTTTGATAGTAGGTTCCCATTCGTCATGCAATTTTCTAGGAATTGAAACTTCCAATTCCAATTTTTCTTCAAGAGCTTTCATCATAGCATCAACAATATGTTTAGTAAAAGCTTTATTTTGTTCATAAGCATGGGGTGAATTTATCATGGATTGCAAGAAAGAAATACAATCAATCAAAGATCAACTATCATAATTAAAGTCCTTGTAATCCAAAAGAGTGGGCACATCACTAGTTAAAGTTTTGACCTCTTCAAACTCACTTTCATCAATTTTTTTCAACAAGATTTTCACCCTTTAAAATATTGGGACGCCTTCTACCTAAAGTTGACTCTTCTCCAGTCCCTTTTTCATCAATATTAACTTTACTAAACAAGGAATCAGTGGAAGAAACACTAATCATCTTAAGATCTTCATCACTTTTGCGAAAGAAATCACTAGAAAAAGCTTTTTCTAAGAATTCTCATTTAGCTCTAAGCATAGCGGTTCTTTTCTTACATTCATCCATAGAAACATAAAGAGCTTTAATTGATTCATCTACTTTAGGCACAAAAATTTTCATCTTGAGATTTTCCACATCATGAGCAATTCTATCATCACTTCTAGACAAATCATCAATCTTATTCAACTTTTCTTAAAGATCAGAGGTGTTCCTATTATTATTATAAGATTGATTTCCATAGAATTACCATAATTATTATAGGAATTAATAGGAAAAGGCCTAGGGTTAAAATTACCTCTATAAGCATTGTTATTGAAATTATTTGGAGAGATAAAATTCACATCTATGGCATCACTATTTTGCTCAATCAAAGTAGACAAAGGCATATCATTAAGATCAATAGGAGCATTTCTACTAGCAGCCAATTTCACAAGAGCATCAGCTTTTTCACTCAAAGAAGAAATTTCTTCAACTGAATTAACTTTTTTACTTGTAGGAGCCCTTTCGGTACGCCATTGCGAGTAATTTGCCATGATATTGTCAAGCAATTTTGTGGATTCACCCAAAGTAATTTCCATTAAAGTACCACCCGCGGCGGAATCTAAAAGATTACTTGAAACGAAATTCATCCCCGCATAAATTTTTTGTATGATTATCCAAAAATTTAACCCATGAGTTGGGCAATTCCTTAGCATCATTTTCATCCTTTCCCAAGATTGTGCAACATGCTCATGTTCAACTTGCTTGAAATGCGTGATCTGGGTTCTAAGGGAAATAATTTTTGCGGGCGGAAAATACTTAGTGATAGAAGCATCTTTGCACTTATTCCAAGAATTGATACTATTGCAAGGCAACAAAGAGAACCAAATTTTTGCAGAATCACGCAAAGAAAATAGAAATAATTTCATCTTGACCACATCATTGTCCACATCTTTTTTCTTTTGCATATCGCATAATTCCACGAAGGTATTAGGATCGGGCGCGACATCCTCATTAGGAGCACCGGAAAATTGGTTTTTCATAACAAGATTCAACAAAGCGGTATTAATATCACAAGTCTCCGCACTAGCGGCGGGAGGAGCAAGTGGAGTGCCGATAAAATCATTGTTGTTGCTATTTGAGAAATCACATAACTTGGTGTTCTCTTGAGTCATGATGACCACACCACAAGATTGCACTCAAAAACATATCTGGCAAGAAAATGGCGAACGGAAAAGAGAGGCGAATAAAAGGGCAAATTTTTGTGAAGTGAGGGAGAGGAAAATTAGAGGCAAATGGCAAATAATGTAAATTGCGAGGATATGAGATTTGTGATTAGGAACCTGGTTATGAAGAAGATCCTCCCCGGCAACGGCGCCAGAAATTCCTTTTGATTGCTCTCTGGTTGTAGTGCCTGAAAAGCTCCTGTTTACTAGGACTACATCGGTATTTCCCCAAAGAGGAAGGGATGATGCGCACAACGACGGCAGGTATTTCCCTCAGTGAAGAAACCAAGGTTATCGAACCAGTAGGAGAACCAAGCAACACAACGTAAATAGCACCTACACACAAATAACAACACCTTGCAACCCGACGTGTTAAAGGGGTTGTCAATCCCTTTCGGGTAACGATGCCAGAAAATTTAGTAGATTGAAATAATAGATCGCAAATAAAATAAATTGCAGCAAAGTATTTTTGTATTTTTGGTTTAATAGATCTGAATAAAAATGCAAAGGAAAAGTAGATCCCAAGCTAATATATGCGGAAGAAGACCCAGGGGCCGTAGGTTTCACTAGTGGCTTCTCTTGAGAAAAATAGCAAATGGTGGGTAAACAAATTACCGTTGGGCAATTGATAGAACCTCAAATAGTTATGACAATATCTAGGTAATGATCATTACATATGCATCACATCCAATATTAGTAGATCGACTCCTGCCTGCATCTACTACTATTACTCCACACATCGACCGCTATCCAGCATGCATCTAGTGTATTAAGTTCATGAAAAAATGGAGTAATGCAATAAGAACGATAACATGATGTAGACAAGATCTGTTTATCTATTGCATAGATATAGATCCCGTCATTTTATCCTTAGTAGCAACGATACATACGTGTCGGTTCCCTTTTCTGTCACTGGGATCAAGCACCGTAAGATCGAACCCACTACCGGGCACCTCTTCCCATTGCAAGATTAATAGATCAAGTTGGCATAAGAAAATCTAAATATCAGAGAAGAAATACGCGGCTACAAGAGATCATGCATATAAGAGATAAAAGAAACTCAAATAACTTTCATGGATATAACAATATATGACTGATCATAAACTCAAAGTTCATCAGATCCCAACAAACACACCGCAAAAAGAGTTACATCATATGGATCTCCAAGAGACCATTGTATTGAGAATCAAGAGAGAGAGAGATGAAGCCATCTAGATACTAAGTACGGACTCGAAGGTCTACAAAGAACTACTCACGCATCATCGCACAGGCACCAATGGAGGTGGTGAACCCCATCCGAGATGGTGTCTAGATTGGATCTGGTGGTTCCGGACTCTGCGGCGGCTGGACGAATATTTCGTCGACTCCCCTAGGGTTTTGGGAATATTTGGGTATTTACAGAGCAAAGAGGCGGTCCGGGGGGCACCCGAGGTGGGCACAACCCACCAGGGCGCGCCTGGGCCTCCTGGCGCGACCTGGTGGGTTGTCCCTTCCTCGGGACTCCCCCCAGGTGCTACCAGGGCCCAACTTGTTCCTTCTGGTCCATAAAAAATCTCCATAAAGTTTCGTGGCATTTGGACTCCGTCTGATATTGATTTTCTGTGATGTAAAAAATACAGAAAAAACAGGAACTGGCACTTGGCACTATGTCAATAGGTTAGTACCAAAAAATGATATAAAATGACTATAAAATGATTATAGAACATCCAAGATTGATAATATAACAACATGAAACAATCAAAATTATAGATACGTTGGAGACGTATCAAGCTTCTTCAGCTATGCAGCATGGTCAGTGGCAAGGGTGTCCAGAGCAGCTCCATGCTTGTCGTCCAACTCTTTGGTGCGTTACTGCACTAGGGCCTCTAAACTTTTGTCCTTGGAGTGGAGGGTGGCTTCGAGTTTCTCCTGCCGGAGGGAGATATCTCACTCTCTCGCGTCCAAAGATGCCTTGCGATCTGCCAAGCGTGTCTCTCGAGCCATGACATCCTCCCTTGTCATCGGGAGGGCCTCTTGCTGCCTCATGAGCACCTTGAATTGCTTGTCGTTCCACTCGCGCAACTCCAAACACTTGTTCTTCATCTTCCGGTCCAACTTGTTGGCAGACTCACGCCGCTCCTTGAGCACCCGCCACTTCTGGTTGTACCGGGCCTGCATCTCCTTCATGCCTACCGCCATGGATTCCATGAAGGACAAGTCCATGGCGACGGTGGCTGAGTCATCAGCCTCTCCGGTTCCCTGGTAAAGCGGAGCCAGGAGGCGTTGAAGCTCTTCATCAAGCTCTGTATCCGTGGTCAGGGACAGGCCGGGGGCTTCAGCTCCGGGTGGCGACAACAGCATTGCTAGTGCGCTCGAGGAGGGTGGCGAAATCTCGGCAACTGTCTCGATGGCGGCCAGTGGACCCATGGTCTGAATTGGGATTTTCATGTCAATGGCCACTTCCCCTACCGGGGCATCCACCGAAGAATGCTCCATCACCGCCAAGGAGCCCTGTACATCCCTGACAGCGAGATCCTTCCCCTCGACAGCTGCGAGCTCTGCGGCTTCATCCGCGGTAGCCCTCCCTATGTCATCCACCACCTCCAGCAGATCTGGTTCCTCGGTTTGAGGGGTTGCATGTGTAAGGGCCAGTGAATAACGAAGAAATGGAAGTCACGAGAAAATGAAGAAACCAGTGGAAGCAACTAGAGCATGAAAGAAAAGAAGAATTAAGCAGGATACCTGGGGAGGTTTGCCGGGCAGGGGTCTATGTTTCCCCGGCAACAACTGTTGCCGGATCATGAGCTTTGTCCTCTACCGGGGTAGACTCGGCAGCCTTCTGCACGGTCTCAGCCACAGAAGGTTCCACGATGATTTCTTCGGCTCGAGCGGCAGAGGAAGCATGCCCTTTAGGGAGGGGCTCGCCCTGCATCGTCTCACCTCCTCCTCCGGTTGGGGGGATAGGGGGGCTGTCTCCATCACCTCTAGAGGGCGGGGCCAAGTTTCCGCTCCCAGGCCGAGGCTGAACTGGGGGCTCGGTACTGGGGCTTCTGCACCCTTCCCCGCCAAAGTTGAGCCCTCCACGCCCTCCAGCGACTCGAGGCACCGGAGTCTCTTCCAGGAACAGTGGATGAGGGTCTCCATGTCCTCCTCCACTTCCCTGCCGGCAACAACAAAAACACGAGGTTAGTCAGCAAAAGCACTCAAGCCAGCCTAAGAGATATCTACCAACAAATGGAAATCTTCCTTACTCTTCCGTGATGAGCATGGAGTTCAAGTTGAACTTCGTGGGAGGAGGAGACTCCCGTCCTCTCTTTAGAGACGGCAGGATGGAACTCCCCGGTAGCTTTGGTGTCTGCCGTGACATCAAGAGCTCCGGGGAAGACGAGCTCTGCGAGGAGCTTGAGCCAGAGCGGGGGCTGGACTCCGCCTCCACGGCCGCCGACCATTTGGCGGAAGGAGCCTTTGCCTAAGCAAGGCGAGGGGATTGGTGACACGCCACCTCGGCCTTGGTAGACTTGGTGGAGGTCTTCTTCATCCTATTTGTGGCTGGCGCTGGGTTGGAGGTCGTCACCCCTCAGGCTGTGGTGCACCTGCGGGTGCGCTGATCTGGGTCCGGAGAGGGGGCTTGCGGTCCAGCCGCAAGCCACTCATCTTCAGGGGCCGCTGCCGTGTCCTCCTCCCTCTCCTCCTCTCCCTCCTGGAGCTCCATTGCTGCCGTGGCTAAGGAATCTAGCCCGACAAAGTCATCCCCGACAAGCTCTTCCCCGGCAGCATCTTTCGTGGCTTGCGCCTCGCTACCGCCCTAGGAAGAGCTTCTGTCCCCAGCCTCCCCTTTGCCCTTCCTGGCCTTTGCGGCCTTCTCCACCTCTGCGTGATGGACCTCCTTGTCCTCTTTGACCCTCTTCAGAATATACACCACCTCCGTAGCGGAAGTGCATTTATACATCCCATCTTCGATCCCGGTGGCCCTCTCCACCAGGGTGCTCGACCACAGAAGCTCTTCGTCTAGAGTGGGGAGCTTCCAAGATCCCGATACCCCTTCAGCATTGCAGTCCGGCATCCATTTCAATATTTGGTCCCGAGCAGAATTGACATTCAGAGGGATGATGGTTGCCGAGAGCTTGAACAACTCGAAGCGTCCGAACAGTTGATCGCACAACCAGCCATGGCCATAAACTAACAAGTTATTGGCCAACCCCAGGAGCAACCTCATCCTATCTGCAGCATCACCATATAGCCACACAGGTCTATCCCTTTCCTGCAGTGGCGAGATGCGGCGGAGAAGAAAATCTGCCCCCACATGCTCAATGGTTAACCGGGCAGTCGCCAAACGGGTAATACTGTTGATTGCCAGGCGCAACCTATCCTCGGTAAGGCCCTTGGTGCTCCAATCCTTGTCGCGCTCGACGCACTCCTTCCGTGCTTCGCAGAACTCGGGGGCTTCCTTGTCCTGGATCCAACACCAGTCCCCTCTCCATTCGTCCCATCTTTCGCGCTGGTTCCCAGGGAGGTAATCCTAGATCCTCCTTGCCACGTGTGGCATCCAGCTGATGATTCCAGAGCGATTGACTTTGCTCTCCACCCGTGGGACGAAGTAATGCCGGAACAGATCCACATTGGGCTTCACTCCGACAATATTCTCACACAAATGCACGAAGATGGCCATAGTCGCCATTGCATTTGGCATGAAGTCAAGGAGGTGGAACCCATAGATGTTGATGATTGCCTCAAAGAACTCGGAGAAGGGGGGACAGAGGCCGCAGATGAAGTAAGCAGCGAAGAACTGATAAGAATCCGGCGGATCTTCGTTCCCCGCCGCATAAACTACGGGTGCTCCATGCCTTTTCTCAACGGGCCTCCCCCACAGATACCCATACTTTTCCTGAAGAACGGGGCCGCTCAAGGTAGACGGGACGAAGACTACATCTTCGCTCCGTTTCTTGTTAAGATCCGCCGACCTCTTGCTTCCCTCGGCGGCGGCCTCCTTCACTACGGCCGTTGGCTTCTTCTTCTCCGTGGGTTTCTTCCCCATTCCTGCAGCGACACGGAGGGGAGAAGGATTCGATGGGGAGAACGGCGGTGGAAGGAAGAACGAGGGGAGGAATTGTCGCCTGGCTTGCGGAGGAAGAAGGTGGGGGAGCGGAGCGGGAGACAGGTGAATCATGCCGCTTCATTTTTCCCCTGCTCTTAAGGAGGAAAAGCCGAACGGGGGTGCAACGCTTCAGAAAGTTACCATTTTACCTTAACTGCAACAGTCCCACGACCCCACGACGCACAGTAATTATGCGAAGTGGACTTTGGATTGACTAGTCGCCATGACAAAACCGGCGTGCACTTTTGGGGCCTAACCCAACGTACCCCGCGACACGTGTGGCTTAGGCCCGAGGGCTTATGTCGGAGAAAACAAACAGGGGTATGTGCTTTCCCCTCACTCATGCATGGACAAGTCAAGACCAAGCCAAGATGTACGAGAAGCCAAGAGATTCGAAGGACCAACATGCAGATAAGAGGGACCAAGGACGAGACAAGGAAGCAGGACATCGTCAAGAGAAAAGCCTCCCTTACCGGGCTGGCGAGCCCGGCAAGGGGCGAGGCCACCCTCACGTGCAGACAACCGAGGTGCCCCGGCAGTTGGCGAGGCGATTTTGCCTCCGTGAGCCCCGGCAGGGCCTGCCGGGGCTCACGGTGGAAAAATCGCCTCACCAACCACTCCAACACGACCCACGTCGTCAATCAGTGCGGTGTCAAGCCGCAAAGTAATTAAGTGGTAGCCATTCGCCACATGGCAGCCATTTCCTACAGAAGAAACCCACAGATGACACCCGTCCTGCAACGTGTCAAGAGAACATGCGCGGAGCTGGCAAGATAGCCCAGAAAGCCTTGGCGGGCAACCCATGACCTGACGTTAAGCGGTGCATTTAATGCGCCCCGTCAGCCTGCAGAGTTAGGTATGATAGCACTACTTGCTATCTTATCAGTGCATAATGACTACTTTGCCATTGTGGTTACCCCTTGATCTATAAAAGGAGGCCCATGGCAACCATAGAAAGGGTTAGAAGGTTGGATAACTCACACCCCCATACGCGCGTAGTCGCTGCTGCATGAGGCAACCCCTGCCCGGCAAGTGTACTATGCACCACCACCACCTTTTCCACCATCAATCCACCAAAGCAGGAGTAGGGTTTTATGCCTCGCGGCGGCCCGAACCTGGGTAAATTGCCCATGTGATCTCTGCCGCGCTACCCCATGCTGGTCTGCTCTTTGTGCAACGCGTCGCCCCCCTGCCGAACCAGCAAGGGACCTCCTGGTACCATAGGTGGCCATGGTTTCCCGCGACAGCACGGGCATGACTGTCTCATCATAAGTGATAGATGCAGGATACACAAGAACAGTAGTTTGATGTAAGAACATGGTGTGATAGGCAGATGTAGTATGTACCAAAAACAGGAAGGCGCGTCATATTCACATGTATAATGTGTAAGCTAAGGAGATGCAATTTAACAAATTAGGAGCAAGACAAGCTAGGCACCATATGCAACATGCAACCAGATATCACACTGCCATGTTAGAGCAAGCACCTAGGGTTGTGGAGTTGGGGAGATGATATTTGGAACTTGCACTACAATAGGAGTAGGAGGAGAATCTGCAGAGATCATCTGTTTCGCTTGCTCTAGAGGACTACCATCATTCCGTGCCTTCGTCCTTTTAGATTTTTCCTTGTTAAGTAAACACACAAGAAAAAGGAATGAAATTCGCACTTTCAGATTCGTTGATTCATGATACTGACGAACACAACGTTTATGTAAGGCAACCACATTGTAGGAGGATGGAATATGTACAAAAAACGCTAAGCAAAAGGCATTTCAACAAAATGGAAACAATGCAATCTAGACACCATATGAAAGATCCAACCAAAATCACTCTACCAAGTTAGATGTGTCTCATTATAAGTGGCACTCCAACAAATTAGAGGCAATACATGTTTGAAATGATATGCAAGATGCAACCAATATTACACTATCAATTTGAAGGTGTCTCGTAAGAAGTGATTGATGAGGGATACACAAGATAAGTAGTTTGATGTAAGAACATCGTTAATAGAAGGACGTAGTATGTACCAAAAACATGAAGGCATGTCATATTCACAGGTATAATGTGTTAACTAAGCAGATGCAATTTACCCTAATTAGAAGCATTACAAGGTAGACACCATATGCAACATGCAACCACATATCACATTGCCAAGTAAGAGCAAGCACCTGCGATGGTGGTGTAGGGGAATTGCGGTCATCAACTAGAGAGCTACATTGACTATGTTCATTTAGCCTTGCTATTTGTTGATAATCATGTGGGGAGGATGACACTGCACTCTTTAAATGAGTAGCGCGTCTCACAGTAACCCACTGGGGTGACTGTCTCATCATAAGTGATTGATGAGGGATACAAAAGAACATTAGTTTGATGTATGAACATGGTTAATAGACATATGTAGTATGTATCAAAAACAGGAAGGCATTTCATTATCAAAGGTATAATTTGTAAAGTAAGCAGATGCAATTTAACCAAATTGGAAGCAATACAAGCTAGACACCATATGCAACATGCAACCAAATTTGACAGCGCGAAGTTAAAGCAAACACCTGGGATGGTTGTTGAAAGCACAAGTGCTCCCTGGGTGATTTTGGTAATTAATGTCAACATATGTCTTGTTGGACTAATATTTTCAACTAGTGTATTTCAGAAAGTTCAGCAAAGGCGTGGCATGGACAAGAGGATGTGGAACCCCTTCTAGATGCTAAGGACAGAAGATTGGCAAAATCTCAAGACTCTTCATTTCTATTTTAGTGATCCAAGATCACATTGAGTCCATAGGAAAACCAATACTATTAAAAGGGGATGAGGTGTTGCTTAATGGTCTATTTGCTCAAAGTGCTTAGTGATATGCTCCAAAGCCCTCAACCACTTTCTCTATTCCAAATATGTCCAAAACCTAAAGTCAAATTCGGCCCCACCGATTTGATTCATCCGTCACCACCGAGTTCACTTGACATAGCCACTGCCAGAAACCATAATCAGTTCGGTCTCACCGATTTAATCTCGGTCTCACCGAGATGGGCTTGCAAACTCTTTGTTGCCTATTGCAATTATTTCAGCCTCACCGAGATACGCAGTCGATCTCACCGAGTTTGCTTGACCAACTCTCTGTTTGCTTATTACCAAAATCGGTCCTACTGAGTTTATGTAATCGGTCAAACCGAGTTGAGGTTCTACCCTAACCCTAGCACATCGGCCCCACCGAGTTGATCATATTGGTCCCATCGAAAATCCTAACGTTCACATTTTGAACTGAATCAGTCTCACCGAGTTCACAATTTCGGTCTAACCGAGTTGGCCCTTTTATATGTAATGGTTAGATTTTGTGTGGAGGCTATATATACCCCTCAACCCTCCTCTCCACAAGTGAGAGAGACATCAGAACGTGCCTACGCTTCCAACATTCATTTTCTGAGAGAGAACCACCTACTCATGTGTTGAGACCAAGACATTCCAATCCAACCACAAGAATTTGTTCTCTAGCCATCCCCAAGTTGCTTTTCACTCAAATCTTTTTTCCACCATAGCCAAATCTATGAGAGAGAGTTGAGTGTTGGGGAGACTATCATTTGAAGCACAAGAGCAAGGAGTTCATCATGAACACACCATCTATTACATTTTGGAGAGTGGTGTCTCCTAGATTCGTTAGGTTTCACTTGGGAGCCTCCGTCAAGATTGTGGAGTTGAACCAAGGAGTTTGTAAGGGCAAGGAGATCGCGTACTTCATGAAGATCTACCCAAGTGAGGCAAGTCCTTCGTGGGCGATGGCCATGGTGGGATAGACAACGTTGCTTCTTCGTGGTGATACGTCTCTAATGTATCTATAATTTTTGATTGTTCCATGCTGTTATATTATCAATCTTGCAAGTTTTATAATCATTTTATATCATTTTTTGGTACTAACCTATTGACATAGTGCTAAGTGCCAGTTGTTGTCTTTTTGCATGTTTTTTACATCGCAGGAAATCAATAACAAACGGAGTCCAAACGCAGCGAGACTTTTTGGAGATTTTTTTGGACCAGAAGACAACCAATGGGCTGAAGAAGCACCTACAGGGTGCTTTGAGGGGAGCACAACCCACCAGGGCGCGCCAGGAGGCCCAGGCGCGCCCTGGTGGGTTGTGCCCACCTCGGGTGCCCCCTGAACTGCCTCTTTGCTCTATAAATACCCCGATATTCCAGAAACCCTAGGGGAGACGACGAAAATCAATTCCAGCCGCTGTCAAGTCCATAACCACCAGATCCAATCTAGACACCATCACGGAGGGGTTCACCACTTCCATTGGTGCCTCTCCGATGATGCGTGAGTAGTTCTTTGTAGACCTTCGGGTCCGTAGTTTGTAGCTAGATGGCTTCCTCTCTCTCATTTGATTCTCAATACAATGGTCTCTTGGAGATCCATATGATGTAACTCTTTTTGTGGTGTGTTTGTTGGGATCAGATGAAGTTTGAGTTTATGATCAGATCTATCTTGTTATCCCTGAAAGTTATTTGAATCTTCTTTGATCTCTTATATGCATGATTGCTTATAGCCTCGTATTTCTTCTCCGATATTTGGGTTTGGTTTGGCCAACTTGATCTATTTATCTTGCATTAGGAAGAAGTGCTTTGTAGTGGGTTCGATCTTACGGTGCTTGATCCCAGTGACAGAAGGGGAACCGACACGTATGTATCATTGCTACTAAGGATAAAATGATGGGGTCTATCTCTACATAGATAGATCTTGTCTACATCATGTCATTGTTCTTATTGCATTACTCCGTTTCCCCATGAACTTAATACACTAAATGCATGTTGGATAGCGGTCGATGTGTGGAGTAATAGTAGCAGATGTAGGCAAGAGTCAGTCTACTAATCTTGGACGTGATGCCTATATAATGATCATTGCCTCTATATCGTCATGATTATTTGAAGTTCCATCGATTGCCAACAGTAATTTGTTTACCCACTGTTTGCTATTTTTCTCGAGAGAAGCCACTAGTGAAACCTATGGCCCCCGGGTCTCTTCTTTAATATATTTGCCTTAGCGATCTATTTTATTTGCCTTTTATTTTTAGATCTATTAAACCAAAAATACAAAAATACCTTGCTGCAATTTATTCCTATTTATTTTATTTGGCGTTCGATCTATCAATCTACTACAATTTATTCACGTTTGTTTTGCCAATTCCTGGCACCATTACCCGAAATGGATTGCCAACCCCTTTAATACGTGGGTTGCGAGTAGTTGTTATTTGTGTGCAGGCGCCACTTACGTGTTGTTGCTTGGTTCTCCTACTGGTTTGATAACCTTGGTCTCATCACTGAGGTAAATACCTACCGTCGCTGTGCTGCATCATCCCTTCCTCTTTGGGGAAATACCGACGTAGCTTCAAGCCGCATCAAAAGGAATTTCTGGCGCCGTTACCGGGGAGGATCTTCAACATATACCAGGTTCCTAATCACAAATCTCATCTCCTCGCAATTTACATTATTTGCCATTTGCCTCTCATTTTCTTCTACCCCACTTCACAAAAATTTGCCGTTTGATTCGCCGCTCTTTTTTGTTCGCTGTTCTCTTGCTTTCTAGTCCTGATGGCTAGCGTGTCTACTCCTCCTTTGTCACCAGATTTTGAAGTTCTATCCTTCAAGCAAAGACAAGGAGAAAAATTGACAGATGCTTGGTATAGGCTTATGGAATCCTATTGTATTTGCAATTTAAAGGGGGATGCTAATATCTTGCTTCGTAATTTTTACATAGGATTGACTTTGCATCATAGACAACTCTTAGATTTTGCCGCCAAAGGGAATTTCATTAAGCTTGATGCTAATGTTGATGATTTTCATAAACATATGGTTGAATTACAAAAATATAATGAACCCCTCAAACATCTCAATGGTAGTATCAATCGCATTAATACCTTGATTACTCTTTGCAATAAGCGATTGGATATTTTGGATCTAAAGATGGTTTCTTTTCCAGAGAATTTAGGGAAGCGTAAAGAGCCTCCCGGGTTTGATAAAACCCTTACAAAAGTTGCCAAAACTATGGAAGACAAAACTTAGATCCTTGCTTTATGCCTAGCTAAGGGCGTAAAACTATAACGCTTGTTGGGAGGCAACCCAATGAATAAATTTTATTTTTTCCATTCTGCTTTCTGTTCTTGAGTATTTGCACAATTATTCTACTGTTATGATTGTGTTTTTCATGTCTTAATTAGTGTTTGTGCCAAGTAAATCCTTTAGGATCTTCTTGGTGATAGTTGTTTGATCTTGCTCAAAAAACAGAAATTTTTGCGCTCGCGTAAATAATTTTCATTTTTAACCAGAGAACGATAAAAGACCGATTCCTTTCGAAGTAGACTAGTATACAAATTTCCCAGGCCGTCCTAATTTTTTAGAATTTTTGGAGTTACAGAAGTATTCAAAATATCCAGATTGCTACAGACTGTTCTGTTTTTGACAGATTCTGTGTTCTTTGCATTGTGTGCTTGATTTGATGGCTCTATGGTTTTTTTTGATGATTTTTTTTCTATAGAAAAGTTGGAATACAGTAGATATAATGCAGGAACAAAATATGAATTGGTTTACTACATCACTTATAGTAGGGATTTATTTTCTTATACTAACGGATCTCGCGAAGGCTTTTGTTAAGTTTTGTATGATTGAAGTTTTCAAGTTTTGGGTCATCTTAAGATGGATGAAGGAATAAGGAGTAAGAAGAGCCTAAGCTTGGGGATGCCCTGGCATCCCAAGCGATTATCCAAAAGAGAGTAAGCAACTAAGCTTGGGGATACCCCTGAGTGGCATCCCCTCTTTCTTCTAACGACCATTGGTATTTTACTCGAAGCTATATTTTTATTCGTCACATACTATGTGTTTTTCTTGGAGCGTCTTGTATGATATGAGTCTTTGCTTGTTTTATTTTGTGTTTTAAGTCTTGATTCCTTGCTGGTCACACCTATTTGAGAGAGCCAAAATTATGCCATATGAGTCCACTATACCTACCTATATGCGGTATTCTTTTGTCATTCTAAGAAAATTTATATGTGTCATCTCTAATATTCAAAATAAATTTCTCTTTTCTGTGCTCGTACCACTAACAAGGCGGTGAGGGGTGGCTAATATTTTCCATGCTAGATGTGTTATTCTCACGGTGAGTGTTTATTCACTTGCCATTGCACGAGAGTAAGGCAAAGGTATTATGGATGCCCAGTCCCGAAATGAAAAATGATTTACTTTATGTTGTCAAATAATAAATTCCTTGGAAAGTGCTGGTATGGAAGGTACCCATGGATACGGTTAGCCATGGAAAGTGAAAGTATGGTGGAAAAAGGAACAAACTTTAATTTCTGTTTTGGAACC
The DNA here is from genome assembly GCF_003073215.2 of Triticum urartu. Classification (NCBI taxonomy): domain Eukaryota; kingdom Viridiplantae; phylum Streptophyta; class Magnoliopsida; order Poales; family Poaceae; genus Triticum; species Triticum urartu. Next base: position 219,054,852 of record NC_053027.1, read on the forward strand.
GCCTATGATATATCTAGCATGGAAAGTCTTGGTAACTCTAAGTCATTTTCGTTGGTGGGAAAAGTATGCCTCTCAAAATGTTTTTATCTCTCAATTGTTGCTTTGAGCTGTGACACCTCTACAAATCCCTACTTCCCTCCACGAAGGGCATTTCTTTTACTTTAGGCAATTTTTATTTTGAATTTGAGTCTCCATCTTCTCTTATAAAGCACCAACTAGGAGGCACTATGATCGTACTTGAGCATTGGGTGTAGTTAATATGCGAGTGTGTTTCATGAATGGATCAATGATTGGGCATAATGGGCTAGGGATAACTTATTTTAGCGTTGATATTTTGAAAGACATGGTTGCTCGTTGGCATGCTTGAGTATTTAAATTATCATGTCAAAACTAGAGTATTGCTTTGAACAATATAAAAGTCTAAATGTCCATGCTATAAAGAAAAGAATATGATATGACATGTTAGGCAGCATTCCACATCAAAAATTCTGTTTTTATAATTTACCTACTAGAGGATGAGCAGGAATTAAGCTTGGGGATGCTGATACATCTTCAACGTATCTATAATTTTGTATTGTTCCATGCTGTTATATTCTCAATCTTGGATGTTTTATAATCATTTTATAGTCATTTTATATCTTTTTGGTACTAACCTATTGACATAGTGCCAAGTGCCAGTTGCTATTTTCTGCATGTTTTTTACATCGCAGGAAATCAATACCAAACGAGTCCAAATGCAGCGAAACTTTTTGGAGATTTTTTTAGACCAGAGGACAACCAATGGGCCGAAGAAGCATCTAGGGCTGTGCCCACCTAGGGTGCCCCCTGAACCGCCTCTTTGCTCTATAAATACCCCAATATTCCAGAAACCCTAGGGGAGTCGACGGAAGTCAATTCCAGCCGTCGTAGAATCCAGAACCACCAGATCCAATCTAGACACCATCACAGAGGGGTTCACCACTTCCATTGGTGCCTCTCCGATGATGGGCGAGTAGTTCTTTATAGACCTTCAGGTCCATACTTAGTAGCTGGATGGCTTCCTCTCTCTCGTTTAATTCTCAATACAATGGTCTCTTAGAGATCCATATGATGTAACTCTTTTTGCAGTGTGTTTGTTGGGATTGGATGAACTTTGAGTTTATTTTCAGATCTATCTTGTTATCCATGAAAGTTATTTGAATCTTCTTTGATCTCTAATATGCATGATTCCTTATAGCCTTGTTTTTCTTCTCCAATATTTGGGTTTTGTTTGGCCAACTTGATCTATTTATCTTGCAATGGGAAGAGGTGCTTTGTAGTGGGTTCGATCTTACGATGCTTGATCCCAGTGACAGAACGGGAACCAACACGTATGTATCATTGCTACTAAGGATAAAATGATGGGGTCTATCTCTACATAGATAGATCTTGTCTACATCATGTCATCATTCTTATTGCGTTACTCCATTTCCCCATGAATTTAATACACTAGATGCATGCTGGATAGCGGTCGATGTGTGGAGTAATAGTAGTAGATGCAGGCAGGAGTCGGTCTACTAATCTTGGACGTGATGCCTATATAATGATCATTGCCTGGATATCATCATGAATATTTGAAGTTCTATCAATTGCCTAACAGTAATTTTTTACCCACCGTTTGCTATTTTTCTCGAGAGAAGCCACTAGTGAAACTTATGGCCCCCGGGTCTCTTCTTTAATATATTTGCCTTCACAATCTATTTTATTTTCTTTTATTTTCAGATCTATTAAACCGAAAATACCTTGCTGCAATTTATTCTTATTTATTTTATTTGGCGTTTGATTTATCAATCTACTACAATTTATTCACGTCCGTTTTGCCAATTCCTGGCACCGTTACCCGAAAGGGATTGACAACCCCTTTAATACGTCGAGTTGCGAGCAGTTGTTATTTGTGTGCAGGCGCCGCTTACGTGTTGTTGTTTGGTTCTCCTACTGGTTTGATAACCTTGGTCTCATCACTGAGGGAAATACCTATCATCGTTGTGTGCATCATCCCTTCCTCTTTGGGGAAATACCGACGTAGCTTCAAGCCGCATTAGTGGACCCTTCATGGGTGGAGCCCTCCGTGGACTCATGCAACCATTATCCTTCGTGGGTTGAAGTCTCCAGCAACCGTTACTGGTATGTATGTTCGCGCTTGTACCTTTGAGAGACAGATACTTGAGGATGCATTGGGTGACTACAACAACAACTAGTCCAGTTCATGCTCACCACCATCGATTGGTTCCTCCAAAGTTGCACCTACTAGAGCAGCTACACCTCAGATTGAGAGTGCGGCATCATCTCAAGAGTATGGTACATTGTCATCGTCCATACCTACATCAGCTACATCTTTGTGAGAAGGTAACAGTAAAGGTATTGTTGATATAACTTCACATGAGAATGATGCATGCCTAGTTAACTTGAATGCATAGGTGTGATGAAGACAAACCGGAGGCGAATCAAGGCGGCTCGGTCTCTGCGGATTGGTACAAACTCAGAAACCTCGTCAACCCCGAACAAAGCTCCATACCGTGTCAACCCCGAAGAAACCAAAGAAGTACAAAGGCAAGTAAAACATCTCATAGACCATGGACATGTGCGTGAAAGTTTGAGTCCTTGTGTCGTCCCGGTTATTCTTGTGCCAAAACGTGACGGTAGCTTTCGCATGTGCTCCGATTGTAGACCTATCAATGCTATCACCGTTCGATATAGGTATCCCATTCCACGCCTAGACGATATGCTTGATGAGCTTAGTGGTGCCACTATCTTTTCCAAAGTTGATCTTAAGAGTGGTTACTATCAAATCCGCATACAAGAGGGTGATAAATGGAAAACTGCCTTCAAAACCAAGTTTGGTTTGTATGAGTGGTTAGTCATGCCTATGGGTCTCTCGGAGGCATCGAACACTTTTATGCGCCTTATGAATCATGTCTTTCGCCCTTACATTGGTATATTTGTTGTGGTTACTTCGATGACAATCTTGTGTTTAGCAAATCTCTCAAAGAGCATGTCACCCATGTCCGCACCGTTTTGCAAACTCTTAGAAAAGAGCGCCTCTATGCTAATATGGAGAAACGCCTTTTTGGTGTTGAAAAGCTCATTTTCTTGGGTTTTGTTGTTTCCTCTAAGGGTGTTCATGTTGATGAGTCCAAGATCAATGCTATTAAAACTTGGCCACAACCAACCAACTTGCATCAAGTGTGTAGTTTTCTTGGCCTTGCGGGTTTCTATCGTTGATTTGTGAAGGATTTTAGCACCATTGCATCTCCTTTACATGCTTTGAGCAAGAAGAATGCGCCTTTTGTTTGGGGACCATCCCAAGATACCGCATTCAATGAGCTTAAGAATATGCTTACTCATGCTCCCGTGCTTGCTTTACCCAACTTCGACAAGCCTTTTGAGATTCATTGCGATGCTAGTGGTAATGGCATAGGAGGTGTGTTAACACAAGAGAAGCGCCCCATAGCTTACTTTAGTGAGAAACTTTCTGGAGCGCAACTCAATTATCCCATCTATGACAAAGAACTATATGCTTTAGTGTGAGTCTTGCATGAATGGGAACATTACCTTCGTCCCCATGAGTTTATCATTCATACCGATCATGAGACTCTCAAGTATCTTAAGCGACAAACCAAGTTGAACAAGCATCATGCTAAATGGAGTGAATTTATTGAGTCTTTTCCTTATGTCATCAAGTACATCAAGGGTGTCATGGAATCGTCACGGCAGATGTCCTAGTGTGAGGACTTAGTCGTGAGGCCAACGCATCTATGTGGTAGCTTGAGAGGGGTTGAGTGGAATCGAGAGACACAACGCAAGACAAGGGTTTAGACAGCTTCGGGCCCCGGGAAACATCATCTGGTAACAACCCTACGTGTTGTTTGAGGCTATCTCTCATTATGATCATGAGGAAGTCGCCGTAAACCGGCTCTCCCAGTTAACCCTAACCCTTTAAGATTGTTTCTTCTTACTTCTCCCTCTTTGGGGAGCCCTGCCCCTCCTTATATATGTTGAAGGGCAGGTTACATGTAGAGTCCAACTCGGACTTAAGACTTAACTATTATGACCTCTCTTCATGGGCTTCTTAACATCTTGGGCTTCATACGTCTCGGGCTTCATAACTCCTAGCAACCCAGTTACCACTGCTTGCCGGGAGTTATCATCTGACTTAACTCCTGTCTTAACTGTCAGCCGGTTTAACAACCGGTCGGTTTACTGTCTGGGTTAACTGCCTGTTTTACCTGTCTGTCTTAACTGTCAGCCGGTTTACCATCTGACTTAACACCAACCGGTTTACCACCTGCCTTAACACCTGCCGGTTTACCACCTGCTTTAACACCTGCCGGTTTATGACGTCCCAGCCGGGTTATAACTCCGGTCGGATCATACCACGGGGTATGTCCCCGACAAAGGGTAAAGAAAATGTTGTAGCGGATGCTCTTTCCCGCATATGCATGCTTGTGACTCAACTTGAATTGGATGTCATTGGTTTTGAGCATATCAAAGACTTGCATGACCCTACTTCTGCTAGTCCTTATACCAAGTGTTTGATGCATACTTCTTGGGAACGCTATGATGAGGACATCAATACCATTGTTACACCCACAACCCCTGCTGCTGTACATACTGGACCAATTACTAGAGCTCGCGCACGCCAATTGAATTATCAGGTACTTCCGTTTCTTGGTAACGATTCTAATGTTCATGTGAATATGATGCTGCCTAAGTTGGATACATTTGTTTTGCTTACAAATGAAGGGCCTAGCTTGGACAAGAAAGATGAACCTTGGAGCAAGTTCAAGCATGGAGATAATGGCATGCGCAAGGGGAACAAGAACGGAGTTACAAGTGATGATTCCAGGACTCTGAAGCCACCATAATGAGTGCATGAAGCATGGGACGAAATATACAAGATGCCACTTCATAAATTTCGTCCAGAGGCTATTCTAGGTGCTGCATCACCTTATTATTGGGCCAAGCCCATGTATTTTCGAAATACTTAAGTATAGGCTGTTTTTAGAGTCTGTATGTGTGGGGAAACAAGAGTTAGGGTTGATTTCGGACCCCTCCTCCAAGGGCCACGAAATTCCCCCCTCTTCCTCCATATATACAGCCCTTAGGGCGTCGTTTAGACTTTGGGTTTTGTTTAGATTAAAGTTCTCCATAGCTGCAACTTCGCGTACTTCGTTTGTGTTCAACGACCACACAAAGGCGTCACAGAACCCCACCTTGATCAATAAAGCTTTCATCATATATTCGCCATATCCAGATTGCAATCTTAGTTTCTTGCTTGTTCTTTGTTTGCTTGCAGGAAATAGACCTTCGTGGTCAGGTTGATCATGCTCCGGCGTGGTCAATAACCTCTCAGAGTTGGTTTAGCGATTGCTAAGGCGCGACGTCCTCGCACGTTCGTAGTCGGATCGTCAAAGTCGACTTCCTCCAAAATGATAGCCCCCATCTCATCGAAAGACGGGACACCTTAGCCTCTATCAAGGGAGGACATCAATACCATTGTTACACCCACAGCCCCTGCTGCTGTACATACTGGACCGATTACTAGAGCTCGCGCACGCCTATTGAATTATCAGGTACTTCGTTTCTTGGTAACGATTCTAATGTTCATGTGAATATGATGCTGCCTAAGTTGGATACATTTGTTTTGCTTACAAATGAAGGGCCTAGCTTGGACAAGAAAGATGAACCTTGGAGCAAGTTCAAGCATGGAGATGATGGCATGCGCAAGGGGAACAAGAACGGAGTTACAAGTGATGATTCCAGGACTCTGAAGCCACCATAATGAGTGCATGAAGCATGGGACGAAATATACAAGATGCCACTTCATAAATTTCATCCAGAGGCTATTCTAGGTGCTGTGTCACCTTATTATTGGGCCAGACTCATGTATTTTAGAAATACTTAAGTATAGGCTGTTTTTAGAGTCCGTATGTGTGGGGAAACAAGAGTTAGGGTTGGTTTCGGACCCCTCCACCAAGGGCCACACGAAATTCCCCCCTCTTCCTCCATATATACAGCCCTTAGGGCGTCGTTTAGACTTTGGGTTTTGTTTAGATTAAAAGTTCGCCATAGCTGCAACTTCGCGTACTTCGTTTGTGTCCAACGACCAGACCAAGACGTCACAGAACCCCACCTTGATCAATAAAGCTTTCATCATATATTCGCCATATCCAGATTGCAATCTTAGTTTCTTGCTTGTTCTTTGTTTGCTTGCAGGAAATAGACCTTCGTGGTCAGGTTGATCATGCTCCGGCGTGGTCAATAACCTCTCAGAGTTGGTTTAGCGATTGCTAAGGCGCGACGTCCTCGCACGTTCGTAGTCGGATCGTCAAAGTCGACTTCCTCCAAAATGATAGCCCCCATCTCATCGAAAGACGGGACACCTTAGCCTCTATCAAGTGGTATCAGATATCCAGGTTGCTCGGTGAGATTTTACAATTTTTCGTAGTTTAGATCGAGTCTGTTCTTCATACCTACAGTCTATGAAAAAGCCAACATAAAAATTAGGGTTAGTTCATCATATCCGAACCATTCTGAGCCTTTGCATAATCTTTTCTGTGCATTTGCTTTGTTGAATTTGTGGTTGCATCGTCGTGTTAAGTTGCTGGTCTTAGAGTCTAGTCTTTTAGAGTTTTGAGTTCTGGTCATAAGTTGTCACGCCGCCGCCGCAACATCGTCATCGTTCCTACCATATCCATCCACCACCAACATATTCCTTACCGATGACATATACATCCACCTGTCCACCACCAATCAGAGTCCACATATACATCTGTCTGTCCACCACTAATCCGAGTCCACATATACATCCGCCTGTCCACCACCAATCCGAGTCCACATATACATCCGCCTGTCCACCACCAATCCGAGTCCACATATACATCTACCTGTCCACCACCAATCCAAGTTCTTTTCATATTAGGTTTGTTTTCGAGATCCATCTAGTTTTCGTTTTGTGTTTCCTTGCCTAAGTAGGTCTCGGAAAAAAAAGAAAAAAGAAAAAAAAGAGTCCGGAGACCCCCGGGCAGTTTTTAGGCCAAAATTTCGGCAACCAAAAATATTTTTCCCTATCCTATATTTAGGTCCCACGGAGTTTGAGCACTCGCCATCATAGTGATTTTTGTCGCACTTTTTCGTCGTCGCTGAAAAAAAGTCAAAAAAATTTGTGCCCATCCTGTCAGTTTGACGAGGGAAGAGTTTTGAGACACTCGCCATTATAGTGATTTTTCGCAAAAAAAAGAGGAACGCCAAAAAAAAAAGAGGAGCGCCAAAAAAACAGAAGCGAAAAAAATTCCAGAGTGTGCTTTTTCCTTGTTTACGTGCAGCGCCATGATTTCGTTAGTGTTCTAGGCTCGCGTCTCTAGCACGGTCTAGCCTAGGACCAGCAGAGTACCGTCGTTGAGCATTTATTCAACTTTGCATATCAGAATTGATTATTGCTGACCCTTTTTGCAACCATATTATAAGCCTTCCCAGCTCCACATACATCTACGTTGTGCGTTTGACTCTCCCTGGTAATCTCTCTATCCAAGCTTTGAGAGTTTTGACTACAACGGTTGCTGATCACCACCTGCTTCTTGGTAAGAACTGGTAAGAATTTGAGATTCGCTTGACGGATTTGTGACTATCCACCACACCATCACCACCACTTCCTAGTAGTTGTAGGATCATATTCTTGTGTGTTTCTACTGCTGCTACCATGGCATGATCACAAGCCGACGAGACTGACTAGGAGAATATGACAAACAAAGAGTTACATGATAAGTTTCAGCAAATGATGAGTGGACAGGTGGAAGATGTGCTACATAGATTTGAGAGGCCATGGAGAAGATAGATGGCATTGAGAAGGCGTTTGAAACAAAGCTTGATAACAAGTTTAATGAATTGCTCGCGCGCCTTCCACCGCCCGCTACACCTGTCGCACCTCTACAATAACAACACCAACATCGTCTTCCAAATCAAGTGGGACGAGCACAGCGGTTCCCATTGAGCCTGGTCAAACTTCTGGTGCTGCTGTACATACTGTTGGTGCTTCTATAGCTCCTGTGCTACTGTAGAGGTGGAGGACCATTACGAGGATGAGGTTGATCAAAATCAAGAACTACGTGCCACCACCAGCACAGCAACCATCAGGTCGTCCACATGCAAATAATGGCAATGGTAGGGCTCACGCTCAGGTACGAGATCATGACCATCTCCCTAAACTAAAATTGAATATTCCACCATTTGAGGGTAGATATGTTCCTGATATATATCTTACTTGGGAGTTAGAAACTGAACAACGATTTACATGTTTACAATATCCCGAGGAGAGACGTGTTCCTGCTGCTGTTTGTGCATTCACTAGTTTTGCATGTGTTTGGTGGTCTGAGCATTGTAGATTATATCCATTCCCTACTTGGGCTGCTTTGAAAACTGCTATGCGTACTCGTTGGGTTCCACCTATTATCAACGTGAATTAAAAATTGCAGCGCATTTAAGACAGGGAAAAAATTATGTATAAGAATATTATCAGGAATTACAAACTGGCATGATTAGATGTGGTATTGTTGAGGAGAATGAAGCTATGCTTGCACGTTTTATGGGTGGATTAAATAGAGAGATCCAGACCTTCTAGAGTATAAGGAGTATACTAATATCACTCGTTTATTCCATCTTGCTTGTAAAGCTGAACGTGAAGTGCAGGATCGACAGGCATTGGCGCGGACTAACTTTTCTGCAGGTCGACCTTCTTCATGGACACCACGTGCATTCTACTTCCACACTTCTGCTGCACCGGCACCTCCATCGGTGCCACCTCCAGCCGTGATACAAGAAAGCAGGCACAACCACCACTATCTGTCAAGAGCACACCTAATGGGCCTGCGCAGAGCTCTTCTTCTTCCATGGCATCAACAGGGCACACAAGTGATATTATTTGTCGTTGTTGTAAGGGAAGAGGACATTTGGTGAGAGAATGCAAATCTCAGCGTGTGATGATTGTTACTGAGGATGGTGGGTATGAGTCCGCTAGTGACTATGATGAGGAGACTTTGGCTCTTATTACACATGAAGAAAACGGTGGAGATGATTCTGATCATGAGACGCAATACATGGCTGCTGAAGATGCTGACAGGTATGAATGTTTAGTTGCTCAACGTGTTTTGAGTGTGCAGGTTACACAAGCTGAGCAAAATCAGAGGCATAATTTGTTCCATACAAAGGGAGTTGTGAATGAACGTTCTGCTCGCGTCATCATATATGGAGGGAGCTGTAATAACTTGGCTAGCATGGAGATGGTGGAGAAGCTATCTCTCACCACAAGACCGCATCCACATCCTTACTACATCCAATGGTTCAACAACAGCGACAAGGTTAAGGTAACACGTACTGTTCGTATGCATTTTAGTATCTCTACATATGCTGATTATGTTGATTGTGATGTGGTACCTATGCAAGCATGTTCCTTATTACTTGGTAGACCATGGCAATTTGATAAAAAATTGTACACCATGGTAGAAACAATCAGTATACTCTTGCTCATAAGGATAAAAATATTACTTTGCTTCCTATGACTCCTGAATCCTTTTTGAAAGATGATATTAATAGAGCTAATAAGGAAAAACAGGAGAAAAATAAGAGTGAAAATCAGATTGTGGCAAAAGAATTTGAGCAACAAGTGAAGCCTAATAATAAACCATCTAGTGTTGCTTCTAAAATTAAATTGAAAAGTGCATGTTTACTTGCCACCAAATCTGATATTGATGATCTAGATTTAAGCAAATCTGTTTGCTATGCTTTTGTGTGCAAAGAGGCATTATTTTCATTCGAGGACGTGCCTTCCTCTTTGCCTACTGTTGTCACTAACATTTTGCAGGAGTCCGCTAACGTCTTTCCACAAGACGTGCCACCGGGATTACCACCTATTCGAGGGATTGAGCATCAAATTGACTTAATTCCCGGTGCATCATTACCCAACCGCGCACCATAGCGTACCAATCCATAGGAGACGAAGGAGATTATGCGTCAAGTACAAGAGCTGCTCGACAAAGGTTATATACGTGAATCCCAGAGTTCTTGTGTTGTTCCTATCATTTTAGTGCCGAAAAGGATGGTACGTCGCGTATGTGCGTTGATTGTACAGGCATTAATAATATACTATTCGTTATCGTCATCCTATTCCTAGGCTAGATGATATGCTTGATGAACTGAGTGGCTCTACGATATTCTCCAAAGTTGATTTGCGTAGTGGATACCATCAAATTCGTATGAAATTGGGAGATGAATGGAAAACAACATTTAAAACTAAGTTTGGATTATATGAGTGGTTAGTCATGCCTTTTGGGTTAACTAATGCACCTAGTACTTTCATGAGATTAATGAACAGAGTTTTACGTGCTTTCATTGGACGATTTGTGGTAGTTTACTTTGATGACATATTGATTTATAGCAAATCTTTGGAGGAACATTTGGAACATTTACGTGCTGTTTTTATTGCTCTACGTGATGCACGTTTGTTTGGTAACCTTGGAAAGTGCACCTTTTGCACCGACCGAGTATCTTTTCTTGGCTATGTTGTTACTCCATAGGGAATTGAAGTTGATAAAGCCAAGATTGAAGCTATTGAGAGTTGGCCGCAACCCAAAACGGTCACACAAGTGAGGAGTTTCCTTGGCCTCGCTGGTTTCTATAGGTGTTTTGTGAGAGATCACAGCACCATTGCTGCACCTCTCAACGAACTTACAAAGAAGGATGTGCCTTTTGTTTGGGGTACCACACAGGAAGAAGCCTTCACGATATTGAAAGATAAGTTGACACATGCTCCTTTACTCCAACTTCCTGATTTTAATAAGACCTTTGAGCTTGAATGTGATGCTAGTGGAATTGGATTAGGAGGTGTGTTATTACAAGATGGCAAACCTGTTGCATACTTTTCTGAAAAATTAAGTGGGCCTAGTCTGAACTATTCTACTTATGATAAAGAATTATATGCTCTTGTTCGGACCTTAGAAACATGGAAACATTATTTATGGCCCAAGGAATTTGTTATACATTCTGATCATGAATCTTTGAAACATATTAAAAGTCAAGCAAAACTGAACCGTGGACATGCTAAATGGGTTGAATTCATTGAGACTTTCCCTTATGTCATTAAACACAAGAAGGGTAAAGAAAATGTTATTGCTGATGCATTGCCTCGTCGATATACTATGCTTTCACAACTTGACTTTAAAATATTTGGTTTGGAGACCATCAAAGATCAATATGTGCATGATGCTGAATTTAAAGATGTATTGCAGTATTGCAATGAAGGGAGAACTTGGAACAAGTTCGTTCTTAACGATGGATTTGTGTTTCGTGCTAACAAGCTATGCATTCTAGCTAGTTCCGTTCATCTTTTGTTGTTGCAGGAGGCGCATGGAGGAGGATTAATGGGACACTTTGGCGTCAAGAAGATGGAGGATATACATGCTACACATTTCTTTTGGCCAAAGATGAGATGGGATGTTGAGCATTTTGTTGCTCGCTGCACTACATGTCAAAAAGCTAAGTCACGACTCAATCCTCGTGGTTTCTATATGCCTTTGCCTGTACCTAGTGTTCCTTGGGAGGATATATCTATGGACTTTGTTTTAGGTTTACCTCGAACAAAGAAGGGGAGGTATAACATATTTGTTGTCATGGATAGGTTCTCGAAAATGGCGCACTTTATACCATGTAATAAAAGTGATGATGCTGTTAATGTTGCTGATTTGTTCTTTCGTAAAATTATTCGCTTGCATGGTGTGCCAAATACTATTGTTTCAGATCGTGATAATAAATTTCTTAGCCACTTTTGGAGATGTTTATGGGCTAAGTTGGGGACTAAACTGCTTTTTAGTACTACTTGTCACCCCCAAACTGATGGACAAACTGAAGTAGTCAATAGAACATTGTCTACTATGCTTAGGGTAGTTTTGAAGAATAGTAAGAAAATGTGGGAAGAATGCTTGCCTCATATTGAATTTGCTTATAATCGTTCAATGCATTCTACTACTAAGATGTGCCCTTTTGAAATTGTGTATGGTTTCCTACCTCGTGCACCTATTGATTTGTTGCCTCTTCCATCTTCGGAGAAGGTTAATTTTGATGCTAAAGAACGTGCTGAATTGATTGTAAAAATGCATGATTTAACTAAGGAAAACATTGAGCGTATGAATGCTAAATATAAACTTGCTGGAGATAAGGGTAGAAAACATGTTGTGTTTGCACCTGGAGATCTTGTTTGGTTACATTTGCGTAAGGATAGATTTCCTAATTTGCGCAAATCAAAGCTAATGGCACGTGCTGATGGTCATTTTAAGGTGCTAGAGTAAATAAATGATAATGCATATAAACTTGAGCTGCCTGCAGATTTTGGGGTTAGTCCCACTTTGAACATTGCAAATTTGAAGCCTTATTTGCGTGAGGAAGTTGAGCTTCCATCAAGGACGACTTCATTTCAAGAAGGGGAGGATGATGAGGACATCAATACCATTGTTACACACACAGCCCTGCTGTTACATACTGGACCAATTACTAAGCTCGCGCACGCCAATTAAATTACATGTACTTTCGTTTCTTGGTAATGATTCTAATGTTCATGAGATTATGATGCTGCCTAAATTGGATACATTTGTTTTGCTTACAAATGAAGGGCCTGGAGTGCATGAAGCCTTGGACGAAATATACAAGATGTCACTTCATAAATTTCGTCCAGAGGCTATTCTAGGTGCCGCGTCACCTTATTATTGGGCCAGGCCCATGTATTTTCGAAATACTTAAGTATAGGCTGTTTTTAGAGTCCGTATGTGTGGGGAAACAAGAGTTAGGGTTGGTTTCGGACCCCTCCTCCAAGGGCCACGAAATCCCCCCCTCTTCCTCCATATATATAGCCCTTAGGGCGTCATTTAGACTTTGGGTTTTGTTTAGATTAAAGTTCGCCATAGCTGGAACTTCGCGTACTTCGTTTGTGTTCAACGACCAGACAAAGGCGTCACAGAACCCCACCTTGATCAATAAAGCTTTCATCATATATTCGCAATATCCAGATTGCAATCTCAGTTTCTTGCTTGTTCTTCATTTGCCTGTAGGAAACAGACCTTCGTGGTCAGGTTGATCGTGCTCCAGCGTGGTCAATAACCTCTCAGAGTTGGTTTAGCGATTGCTAAGGCGCGACGTCCTCGCACGTTCGTAGTCGGATCGTAAAAGTTGACTTCCTCCAAAACGATAGCCACCATCTCATCGAAAGACGGTACACCTTAGCCTTTATCACGCTATTACATCAAAGAAGGATATCTTATGAGAGCTAACAAGCTTTGCATCCCCGAGTCTTCTCTTCATTTGTTACTTTTGCAGGAATCTCATGGAGGAGGCTTAATGGGACACTTCGGACAAGACAAGACGTTCGCCACGCTCTCGAAGAACTACTTTTGGCCAAAGATGTTCCGCGACGTCAATCGCTCCACCAATTGTTGCTCTACATGTCGCAAAGCTAAGTCAAAAGCTCAATCTCATGGCCTCTATATGCCTCTACCAATTCAATACCAACCATGGGAAGATATTAGCATGGAGTTTGTGCTTGGTTTGCCTAGGACTCGAAATGGGAAAGATTCAATATTTTTCGTTGTGGACCGTTTCTCTAAAATGGCACATTTCATTCCTTGCAACAAGATAGATGATGCTTCACATGTTGCTAATCTCTTTTGTAGGGAAATATTGCGTCTACATGGAGTGCCAAAGACAATTGTCTCGGACCGCGATGTCAAGTTCCTAAGCTTCTTTTGGAAGACCCTATGCGCCAAGCTCGAAATCAAGCTACTCTTCTCCATGGCCTACCATCCTCAAACCGATGGCCAAACGGAGGTGACCAACCGCACACTCTCCACTCTACTTCGAGTACTCATCAAGAAGAACATCAAGGAGTGGGAGGAGTGCCTCCCTATTGCCGAGTTTGCCTACAACCGCGCAAGACACTCAACAACCGGCAAGTCCCCCTTTGAGGTCGTCTACGGATTCAACCCATTGTCACCATTGGACATTATTCCTCTACCACTCCATGAGCGCATCAATTTTGACGCAAGTGTACGAGCGACCCATCTCAAGAAGGTGCATGAAGATACAAGAAACACCATCGAGCGCCCAGTACAACGCCTTGCGACCAAGCTCAACGTTAACAAGCACCCTATGATATTCAACATTGGAGACCTCGTGTGGCCACACCTTCGTAAGGACCGCTTTCCCTAAGAACGCAAGTCCAAACTTCGACCACGCGCGGATGGACCCTTCAAGGTGCTTGCACGCTACAACAACAACGCATACAAGATTGACATCCCTCGCGACAAGTACTCCATGAGCGACACCTTCAACGTCAAAGATCTTTCTCCATACCATGGTGATGAAGAGTTTGATCCGAGGACGGATCTTCCCCAGGGGAGGGGAGATGATGCGGAGCATCCCATGATCATCCCCATGGACGCACCTACACCTCCAATGACACCACTTGGGCCAATGACACGAGCCCGGGCCAAGGCTATTGAAGATAAGGTGAACTCACTCCTCTCCGAACTTCCACTTTCTATGTATGAGACATGGCTACTACCTAAGTCCGAGGTGTTGTGCATGATTAGGTACCAAGAGGACCCTCCCAAAGATGCGCATGAAGATGTACAAGTCCCCAAGTTCACGGATGAAGAGAACCAATGGAAGGAGCCAAGAACATCTCCCAGGCCCCGGACATCCGGCCCCTGGAGCATCATCCACTATAGTAGCACAGCCGCCAGAAGCTACAGGCCCCGGACATCCGGCCTCGACGGCCAGGACATCCGGCCTCTCCCGAGCCCCCGGACATCCGGCCACCAGCCTGGAAATCCGGCCCCTCCGAACCTGAGAGCAACAAATGCCACCACTCCAGCTCAGACATCCGGCCTCCCCAGCCCGGACATCCGGCATCGCCTGAAAGCCCGGACATCCGGCCTCCCCTATCTGCGCACAGTGAAGGGCCGAGGCCCGTGTATCCCTTCTCCCCCCTAGACTATATATACTCCACCTCGCCCAACTTTCTAGGGGTAGCGTTGTGTTAGCTCATTTGTGAGATAGAGCTTTTCTCATCCATATCGGATCTACTCCACGAGAGAGACCGCGGCCCCTCTACGGAGAAGATCCACTTGGATTCAAGACCTCCTCACGGAGAAGACCAACAAGACCTCCTCATAGAGAAGACCGGTTATCGTGTATCATCCCTAGTTGACCATAGATCGTGTATGTTCTCTTATGTACTCGAGGATGTAGCACATGTGTCAGTATTTCTTGTTGGTTGAGTGATTCTCTCGTGTTTCCCCACGTGATTTCCCTCGTTTTCCCCCTCGTGTTCCTCGTGTTCTTTGCGGGATCCGCTCCTTTCGTGAAAGATCGACCGATTAGGGTTCTACCCGACAACATCATGCATGGCAATAATTATGATCATCTATGATACTACTCTATTATACTATGCACTATAATTAAAGGTAGTATCATACACTAGTATCATATATATATATATGCATGATACTAGTATATGACACTCTCCACTATGAGTAGCCTAAGTATAGCCTAACTAAAACACCCACATGTAGTTGTAGTAGGGTTTTTGACTTTATATGCACTGAAATGCAAGGTAAGTGCAAAGAATGACTTAAACATAGAAGACGAGACCTGAAATGGGCCGAAAAATCACACCAAGAGTATACCCACGATTGTTTACCATGATTTTCTTTTCAATGCGGAACGATGTAGTAACTGACGATTTGGAGTCCGAAGTGCCGCATCTCCTTTTGGAAACTATGATCCTTCTTGTGAGATGCTCCGGTATGGAAGGTGCGAGCACCAAACCTTGTGCCGAACTTTACAAATTTTTTTCCATGTGATCGTGAGAGCACGCCACAGTGGCATAATGATTTTCGTTATTTTCCGGACTCTACATGCATTTCCTGAAATTAAAATACCAACAAGGCCTACGCCTCTAGCCGCACCCTGCGGCCGAACTGTTTGAAGTTTTTTACCGTTTCTCGAACAATGAGTGAAAACTCGCAAAGCGACACACGAATGATCTTGCTAACACCCACATGTAGTTGAAACTATATAAATATACAAACGAGATCTCCTTTTTTTTGCATATTCAAAGTTTGAGATTGCTAGCCAGGCCTGTCGCCTGGTAAAATGTACCAGAAAATCGAACCATATGGTACAATCGTGATTTCTTACCGTGGAAAAAAAATTGGAGGCGAAATGATGAACTCATGTTTTCATCAAACAAAAATATGGTGTTAGTTAATGTAAATGTTTTCATATAGCACACGGTTCGCTCACGAAAGCCGTGTGTCCACTAAACCGTGGCCGATGTCCCCCCCTGCCACGCGCGCGATCTGAGTCATGCGTTATGATTGGCCAGAACCAAACCTCACGGATCGTACGTCTGCACTGTTGGATTCTCCTTGACCGAACGACAATCCTCATCCCTTTCGACATCACATGCAGTTCCGGCTGTGATTTTATTTATATCCAAAAATTGCATGTTAAATTCAAAAAATGTCTTAAATATAGCAAACAATACCTGCAATGTGTTAGAAAATCAAACCCGTGGTATAATGGTGATTGCCTACCATGGAAATTTTTATGAGGCCAAACGATGAAGTCACCGACCACTGGAGTTTGAACTGACACATCTCCTTTTGGAAACCATGGTCCTTCATGTGAGATGCTCTGGCTTGGAAGGAGCGATTACCAAAACTTGTGCCGAACTTTACCAAAAAAAATTCCTCATGGTCGTGAGAGCACGCCACGGGCACACACCGATTTTGATGATGTTTGGACTCCATCTGAATTCCCAGTAATTAAAATACCAACTAGGCCTACGCCGGTGGCCGCACCTCGCAGCCGAAATGTTTGAAACTTCTCCCCGTTTCTCAGACAATGGACGAAAACTCGCAAAGCAACACACAAATGATTTGTACACCTTCTGATAGAGGCGAAGGTGTCCCGAAGTTTCGATGAGATAGATATCATTTTCTGAGGGAGTCGACTTTGACGATCCGACTACGAACGTGCGAAGTCGTCGTGCCTTAGCAATCGCTAAACCAACTTCCGAGGGTTATTGACCACGCAGGAGCACGATCAACCTGACCACGAGGATTTATTTCCTGCGAGAAAACGAAGAACAAGCAAGAAACTGAGGTTGCAATCTGAATATTGCGAATAAAAGAGGAAAGCTTTATTAATGAAGGTGGGGTTCTGTGACGTCTTGGTCTGGTCATTGGACACAAACGAAGTACGCGAAGTTGCAGCTATGGCGAACTTTTAGTCTAAACAAAACCAAAAGTCTAAACGATGCCCTAATGGCCGTATATATGGAGGAGAGAGGGGGAATTTCGTTGCCCTTGGAGGAGGGGTCCGAAACCAACCCTAACTCTTGTTTCCCCACACATACGGACTCTAAAACCAGCCTATACTTAAGTATTTCGAAAATACATGGGCCTGGCTGATAGAGGCGTGGGTGTCTCGATGTTTTGATGAGATGGTGGCTATCGTTTTCTGTGGGAGTCGACCTTGACGATCCGACTACGAACGTGCGAGATGTCGCGCCTTAGCAATCGGTAAACCAACTTCCGAGGGTTATTGACCATGTCGGAGCAGGATCAACTTGACCACGAGGGTCTGTTTCCTGCGAGCAAACGAAGAACAAGCAAGAAACTGAGATTGCAATCTGGATATTGTGAATATAAGATGAAAGCTTTACTGATCAAGGTGGGGTTCTGTGACGCCTTGGTCTGGTCGTTGAACACAAACGAAATACGCGAAGTTGCAGCTATGACGAACTTTTAATCTAAGCAAAACCCAAAGTCTAAATGACGCCCTAAGGGCTGTATATATGGAGGAAGAGGGGGGGATTTCATGGCCCTTGGAGGAGGGGTACGAAACCAACCCTATCTCTTGTTTTCCCCACACATACGGACTCTAAAAAGAGCCTATACTTAAGTATTTCGAAAATACATGGGCCTCGCCCAATAATAAGATGACGCAGCACCTAAAATAGCCTATGGACGAAACATATGCAGTGGCATCTTCTATATTTCGTCGAAGGCTTCATGCACTCCTTATGGTGGCTTCAAAGTCCTGAAATCATCACTTGTAACTCCATTCTTAATCCCCTTGCGCATGCCATCCATGCTTGAACTTGCTCCAAGGTTCATCTTTCTTGTCCAAGGTAGTGTTGGGGAACGTAGCAGAAATTCAAAATTTTCCTACGTGTCACCAAGATCTATCTATGGAGAGACTAGCAACGAGGGGAAGGAGAGTGCATCTACATACCCTTGTAGATCGCTAAGCGGAAGCGTTCAAGTGAACGGGGTTGATGGAGTCGTACTCGTCGTGATCCAAATCACCGGAGATCCTAGTGCCGAACGGACGGCACCTCCGCGTTCAACACACGTACAGCCCGGTGACGTCTCCCACGCCTTGATCCAGCAAGGAGAGAGGGAGAGGTTGAGGAAGACTCCATCCAACAGCAGCACAACGGCGTGGTGGTGGTGGAGGAGCGTGGCAATCCTGCCAGGGCTTCGCAAGCACCAGCGGAGAGGAGAAGGACTTAGGAGAGAGGGAGGGGCTGCACCAAAGGCATAAGGGGTGTCTCAAGAGGCCCTCCTACCCTCACTATATATAGGGAGCCCAAGGGGGGTGCGCCAGCCCTAGGAGATCCAATCTCCTAGGGGGCGGCGGCCAGGGGAGGTCCCTCCCCCCAAGGCACCTAGGAGGTGCCTTCCCTCCTTGGGACTCTTCCTTAGGGTTCTGCCTTCACCCTAGGCGCATGGGCCATAAGGGAAGTGACGCCCCAGCCCACTTTGGGCTGGATCCCTTCCCACTTCAGCCCATGGGACCCTCCGGGATAGGTGGCCCCACCCGGTGGGCCCCCGGGACCCTTCCGGTGGTCTCGGTACAATACCGATGACCCCGAAACTTGTCCTGATGGCCAAAATAGGACTTCCTATATATAAATCTTTACCTCCGGACCATTCGGAACTCCTCGTGACGTCCGGGGATCTCATCCGGGACTCCGAACAACATTCGGTAACCACATACAAGCTTCCTTTATAACCCTAGCGTCATCGAACCTTAAGTTGTAGACCCTACGGGTTCGGGAGACATGCAGACATGACCGAGACGTTCTCCGGTCAATAACCAACAGCGGGATCTGGATACCCATGTTGGCTCCCACATGTTCCACGATGATCTCATCGGATGAACCACGATGTCAAGGACTTAATCAATCCCGTATACAATTCCCTTCGTCTAGCGGTACGATACTTGCCCGAGATTCGATCGTTCGGTATCCCGATACCTTGTTCAATCTCGTTACCGGCAAGTCTCTTTTACTCGTTCCGTAACACATCATCCCGTGATCAACTCCTTGATCACATTGTGCACATTATGATGATGTCCTACCGAGTGGGCCCAGAGATACCTCTCCGTTTACACGGAGTGACAAATCCCAGTCTCGATTCGTGCCAACCCAACAGACACTTTCGGAGATACCTGTAGTGTACCTTTATAGTCACCCAGTTACGTTGTGACGTTTGGTACACCCAAAGCATTCTACGGTATCCGGGAGTTGCACAATCTCATGGTCTAAGGAAATGATACTTGACATTAGAAAAGCTTTAGCATACGAACTACACGATCTTGTGCTAGGCTTAGGATTGGGTCTTGTCCATCACATCATTCTCCTAATGATGTGATCCCGTTATCAACGACATCCAATGTCCATGGTCAGGAAACCGTTAACCATCTATTGATCAACGAGCTAGTCAACTAGAGGCTTACTAGGGACATGGTGTTGTCTATGTATCCACACATGTATCTGAGTTTCCTATCAATACAATTCTAGCATGGATAATAAACGATTATCATGAACAAGGAAATATAATAATAACTAATTTATTATTGCCTCTAGGGCATATTTCCAACAGTCTCCCACTTGCACTAGAGTCAATAATCCAGTTCACATCGATATGTGATTAACACTCAAGGTCACATCCCCATGTGA
The DNA here is from genome assembly GCF_003073215.2 of Triticum urartu. Taxonomy (NCBI): domain Eukaryota; kingdom Viridiplantae; phylum Streptophyta; class Magnoliopsida; order Poales; family Poaceae; genus Triticum; species Triticum urartu. The sequence goes on from NC_053027.1 coordinate 219,074,944, forward strand.
CTAACACCCAAAGAGTTTACTAGAGTCAATAATCTAGTTCACATTTACCATGTGATTAACACTCGATGAGTTCTGGGTTTGATCATGTTTTGCTTGTGAGAGAGGTTTTAGTCAACGGGTCTGAATCTTTCAGATCCGTATGTACTTCACAAATTTCTTATGTCATTTTGTAGATGCAACTACTACGCTACATTTGGATCTATTCCAAATAACTGTTCTACTATACGAATCCAGTTCACTACTCAGAATAATCTGGATTAGTGTCAAAGTTTGCATCGGCGTGACCCTTTACGACGAACTCTTTTACCACCTCCATAATCGAGAAAATTCCTTAGTCCACTAGTTACTAAGGATAACTTTGACCGCTGTCCTGTGATCCATTCTTGGATCACTCTTGTACCCCTTGATGACTCATGGCAAGGCACACTTCAGGTGCGGTACACAGCATAGCATACTGTAGAGCCTATGTCTTAAGCATAGGGGACGACCTTCGTCCTTTCTCTCTATTCTGTCGTGGTCGAGCTTTAAGTCTTAACTTCATACCTTACAACTCAGGCAAGAACTCCTTCTTTGACTGATCCATCTTGAACACCTTCAAGATCATGTCAAGGTATGTGCTCATTTGAAAGTACCATTAAGCAATTTGATCTATCCTTATAGATCTTGATGCTCAATGTTCAAGTAGCTTAATCCAGGCTTTCCATTGAAAAATCACTTTCCAAATAACCCTATATGCTTTCCAGAAATTCTACGTCATTTCTGATCGACAATATGTCAACAACATATACTCATCAGAAATTCTATAGTGCTCCCACTCACTTCTTTGGAAATACAAGTTTCTCATAAACTTTGTATAAACCCAAAATCTTTGATCATCATCAAAGCATTCATTCCAACTCCGAGATGCTTACTCCAGTCCTCAGAAGGATTGCTGGAGCTTTGCATACTTATTAGCATCTTTCAGGATTTACAAAACCTTTCGGTTGTATCACATACAACCTTTCCTCAAGAAAATCGTCGAGGAAACAATGTTTTGACATCCTATCTGCAAGATTTCATAAATAATGCAGTAATCGCTAATATAATTCCAACAGACTCTTAGCATTGCTACGAGTGTGAAAGTCTCATCATAGTCAACTCCTTGAACTTGTCGAAAAACATCTTAACGACAAGTCGAGCTTTCTTAATGGTGACATTTACCATCATTGTCCGTCTTCCTTAAAAATCCATATGTACCTAACAGCCTTACGACCATCAAGTAGTTCTTCCAAAGTCTACACTTTGTTTTCATACATGGATCCTATCTCGGATTTTATGGCCTCGAGCCATTTATCGGAATCCGGGCCCACCATCGCTTCTCCATAGCTCGTAGGTTCATTGTTGTCTAGCAACATGACTTCCAAGATAGGATCACGTACCACTCTGAAGTAGTACGCATCCTTGTCATCCTACGACGTTTGGGAGCGACTTGATCTGAAGTTTCATGATCACTATCATAAGCTTCCACTTAGTTGGTGTAGGTGCCACAGGAAGAACTTCCTGTGCCCTGCTACACACTAGTTGAAGTGAAGGTTCAATAACCTCATCAAGTCTCCACCATCCTCCCACTCAATTCTTTCGAGAGAAACTTTTCCTCGAGAAAGGACCCGATTCTAGAAACAATCCCTTATTGCTTTCGGATCTGAGACAGGAGGTATACCCAACTGTTTTGGGTGTCCTATGAAGATGCATTTATCCGCTTTGGGTTCGAGCTTATCAGCCTGAAACTTTTTTCACATAAGCGTCGCAGCCCCAAACTTTTAAGAAACGACAACTCAGGTTTCTCCAAACCATAGTTCATACGGTGTCATCTCATCGGAATTACGTGGTGCCCTATTTAAAGTGAATGTGGTTGTCTCTAATGCCTAACCCATAAACTATCGTGGTAATTCGATAAGAGACATCATGGTATGCATCACATCCAATAGGGTGCAGTTATGATGTTCGGACACACCATCACACTATGGTGTTCCAGGCTGTATTAGTTGTGAAACAATTTCCACAATGTCTTAATTCTGTGCCAAACTCGTAATTCATCTCTATGATCATATCATAGATCTTTTATCCTCTTGTCACGACGATCTTTCAACTTCACCCTGAAATTACTTGAACCTTTCAATAATTCAGACTCGTGATTCATCAAGTAAATATACTCAACATCTACTCAAATCATCTGTGAAGTGAGAACATAACGATATCCACTACACGCCTCAGCACTCATTGGACTACACACATCAAAATGTATTACTTCCAGCAAGTTGCTTTCTAGTTCCATTTTACTGAAAACGAGGCTTTCAGTCATCTTGCCCATGTGGTATGATTTGCATGTCTCAAGTGATTCAAAATCAAGTGAGTCCAAACGGTCCATTTGCATGGAGTTTCTTCATGCATATATACCAATAGGCACGGTTCGCATGTCTCAAGTGATTCAAAAACGAGTGAGCCCAAAGATCCATCAACATGGAGCTTCTTCATGCGTTTTATACCAATATGACTTACGTGGCAGTGCCACAAGTAGGTGGTACTATCATTACTATCTTATATCTTTTGGCATGAACATGTATATCACTACGATCGAGATTCAATGAACCATTCATTTTAGGTGTAAGACCATTGAAGGTATTATTCAAATAAACAGAGTAACCATTATTCTCCTTAAATGAATAACCGTGTTGCGACAGACGTAATCCAATCATGTCTATGCTCAACGCAAACACCAAATAACAATTATTTAGGTTTAACACCAATCTCGATGGTAGAGGGAGCGTGCGATGCTTGATCATATCAACATTGGAAATACTTCCAACACATATCGCCAGCTCACCTTTAGCTAGTCTCCGTTTATTCCGTAGCCTTTTGTTTCGAGTTACTAACACTTAGCAACCGAACCGGTATCTAATACCCTGGTGCTACTAGGAGTACTAGTAAAGTACACATTAACATAATGTATATCCAATATACTTCTATCGACAGCCTTCTCATCTACCAAGTATCTAGGGTAATCCTGCTCCAGTGGCTGTTCCCCTTATTACAGAAGCACTTAGTCTCGGGTTTGGGTTCAACCTTGGGTTTCTTCACTAGAGCAGCAGCTGATTTGCCGTTTCATGAAGTATCCCTTCTTGCCCTTGCCCTTCTTGAAACTAGTGGTTTCACCAACCATCAACAATTGATGCTCCTTCTTGATTTCTACTTTCGTGGTGTCAAACATCGCGAATATCTCAATGATCATCATATATGTCCCTGATATGTTATAGTTCATCACGAAGCTCTAGCAGCTTGGTGGTAATGACTTTGGAGAACCATCACTATCTTATCTGGAAGATCAACTCCCACTTGATTCAAATGATTGTTGTACTCAGACAATCTGAGCACAAGCTCAACAATTGAGCTCTTCTCCCTTAGTTTGCAGGCTAAGAAAATCGTCGGAGGTCTTATACCTCTTGACGTGGGCACGAGCCTGAAATCCCAATTTCAGCCCTCAAAACATCTCATATGTTTCGCGACATTTTAAAACGTCTTTGGTGCCTCAACTCTAAACCGTTTAACTGAACTATCACGTAGTTACCAAAATGTGTATGTCAGATGTTCGCAACATCCACAGACAACGTTCGAGGTTCAGCACACTGAGCGGTGCATTAAGGACATAAGCCTTCTAAGAAGCAATGAGGACAATCCTCAGTTTACGAACCTAGTCCACATAATTGCTACTATCAACTTTCAACTAAATTTTCTCTAGGAACGTATCTAAACAGTAGAACTGAAGCGCGAGCTACGATATTATTTGCGAAGACCTTTTGACTATGTTCAGGATAATTAAGTTCATCTTATGAACTCCCACTCAGATAGACATCCCTCTAGTCATCTAAGTGATTACATGATCCGAGTCAACTAGGCCGTGTCCGATCATCACGTGAGACGGACTAGTCAACATCGGTGAACATCTTCATGTTGATCGTATCTACCATACGACTCATGCTCGACCTTTCGGTCTTCTGTGTTCCGAGGCCATGTCTGTACATGCTAGGCTCGTCAAGTCAACCTAAGTGTTTGCATGTGTTCCGAGGCCATGTCTGTACATGCTAGGGTCGTCAACACCCGTTGTATTCGAACGTAAGAATCTGTACACCCGATCATCACGTGGTGCTTCGAAACTACGAACTGTCGCAATGGTGCACAGTTAGGGGGAACACTTTCTTGAAATTTTAATGAGAGATCATCTTATTTACTACCGTCGTTCTAAGCAAATAAGATGTATAAACATGATAAACATCACATGCAATCAAATAGTGACATGATATGGCCAATATCATATTGCTCCTCTTGATCTCCATCTTCGGGGCTCCATGATCATCATAGTTACCGGCATGACACCATGATCTCCATCATCATGATCTCCATCATCGTGTCTCCATGAAGTTGTCACGTCATTTATTACTTCTACTACTACAGCTAACGGTTAGCAATAAAGTAAAGTAATTACATGACGTTTATGTTGACACGCAGGTCATAAATAAATTAAGACAACTCCTATGGCTCCTGCCGGTTGTCATACTCATCGACATGCAAGTCGTGATTCCTATTACAAGAACATGATCAATCTTATGCATCACATATATCATTCATCACATCCTTTTGGCCATATCACATCACATAGCATACCCTGCAAAAACAAGTTAGACGTCCTCTAATTGTTGTTTGCATGTTTTACGTGGCTGCTATGGGTTTCTAGCAAGAACATTTCTTACCTACGCAAAGACCACAACGTGATATGCCAATTGCTATTTACCCTTCATAAGGACCCTTTTCATCGAATCCGATCCGACTAAAGTGGGAGAGACAGACACCCGCCAGCCACCTAATGCAACTAGTGCATGTCAGTCGGTGGAACCGGTCTCACGTAAGAGTACGTGTAAGGTTGGTCCGGGCCGCTTCATCCCACGATGCCGCCGAATCAAGATAAGACTAGTAACGGCAAGCATATTGAACAAAATCAATGCCCACAACTACTTTGTGTTCTACTCGTGCATAGAAACTACGCATAGACCTAGCTCTGATACCACTATTGGGGAACGTAGCAGAAATTCAAAATTTTCCTACGTGTCACCAAGATCTATCTATGGAGAGACTAGCAACGAGGGGAAGGAGAGTGCATCTACATACCCTTGTAGATCGCTAAGCGGAAGCGTTCAAGTGAACGGGGTTGATGGAGTCGTACTCGTCGTGATCCAAATCACCGGAGATCCTAGTGCCGAACGGACGGCACCTCCGCGTTCAACACACGTACAGCCCGGTGACGTCTCCCACGCCTTGATCCAGCAAGGAGAGAGGGAGAGGTTGAGGAAGACTCCATCCAACAGCAGCACAACGGCGTGGTGGTGGTGGAGGAGCGTGGCAATCCTGCAGGGCTTCGCCAAGCACCACGGGAGAGGAGAAGGACTTAGGAGAGAGGGAGGGGCTGCACCAAAGGCATAAGGGGTGTCTCAAGAGGCCCTCCTACCCTCACTATATATAGGGAGCCCAAGGGGGTGTGCGCCAGCCCTAGGAGATCCAATCTCCTAGGGGGCGGCGGCCAGGGGAGGTTTCCCTCCCCCCCAAGGCACCTAGGAGGTGCCTTCCCTCCTTGGGACTCTTCCTTAGGGTTCCCCCTTCACCCTAGGCGCATGGGCCATAAGGGAAGTGGCGCCCCAGCCCACTTTGGGCTGGATCCCTTCCCACTTCAGCCCATGGGACCCTCCGCGATAGGTGGCCCCACTCGGTGGGCCCTCGGGACCCTTCCGGTGGTCCCGGTACAATACCGATGACCCCGAAACTTGTCCCGATGGCCGAAATAGGACTTCCTATATATAAATATTTACCTCCGGACCATTCCGGAACTCCTCATGACGTCCAGGATCTCATCCGGGACTCCGAACAACATTCGGTAACCACATACAAGCTTCCTTTATAACCCTAGCGTCATCGAACCTTAAGTGTGTAGACCCCACGGGTTCGGGAGACATGCAGACATGACCGAGACGTTCTCCGGTCAATAACCAACAGCGGGATCTGGATACCCATGTTGGCTCCCACATGTTCCACGATGATCTGATCGGATGAACCACGATGTCAATGACTTAATCAATCCCATATACAATTCCCTTCGTCTAGCGGTACGATACTTGCCCGAGATTCGATCGTCGGTATCCCGATACCTTGTTCAATCTCGTTACCGGCAAGTCTCTTTTACTCGTTCCGTAACACATCATCCCGTGATCAACTCCTTGATCACATTGTGCACATTATGATGATTTCCTACCGAGTGGGCCCAGAGATACCTCTCCGTTTACACGGAGTGACAAATCCCAGTCTCGATTCGTGCCAACCCAACAGACACTTTCGGAAATACCTGTAGTGTACCTTTATAGTCACCCAGTTACGTTGTGACGTTTGGTACACCCAAAGCATTCCTACGGTATCCGGGAGTTGCACAATCTCATGGTCTAAGGAAATGATACTTGACATTAGAAAAGCTTTAGCATACGAACTACATGATCTTGTGCTAGGCTTAGGATTGGGTCTTGTCCATCACATCATTCTCCTAATGATGTGATCCCGTTATCAACGACATCCAATTTCCATGGTCAGGAAACCGTAACCATCTATTGATCAATGAGCTAGTCAACTAGAGGCTTACTAGGGACATGGTGTTGTCTATGTATCCACACATGTATCTGAGTTTCCTATCAATACAATTCTAGCATGGATAATAAACGATTATCATGAACAAGGAAATATAATAATAACTAATTTATTATTGCCTCTAGGGCATATTTCCAACACTGAACTCCTTCAGTACATCAAAACTCATAAACTCATAATATAACTGTCATCGAAACCTTAAGCGTGCGGACCCTACGGGTTCGAGAACAATGTAGAC